>NW_006203910.1:1380316-1389376 GCF_000334495.1 Tupaia belangeri chinensis
AGTCGGCTACAAGGGAGTTCAGCAACATAGCCATTACACTAACTGCTGGTCCCTAGATTCTTATAAGTCTTTATCTTCCAGTTTTCTTAGGGTTATAGGGAATGGTTCATGGGGCCTCAAACTGGTTCCATTTCTGTAGTCTGTCTAGTTGTCTCTTTCTCTCACCCTTTTCCTATGCTGAATTAAGGAATTACACTGGAGGAAGCAAAATAGCGCACAAGAGGGAGAGAGGAGATGTAAAACAATGAAGACGACAGATGAGAATAGGAAAATGATAAATGGAAAGCTGTTCTGTAAAGTTAATAGTGTGGCAAAAGTAGAAAAGATATTCTGTGTTCAAACATGTGGGAAATGCTGAATTTTAAAAAGGTTAAACGAGTTTCTTCCTGGCCAGACTTTTCAGAGCTGTGAGCACTCAAATATAGACTGAAAGTGTTGATGGCAGAATCTGGCATCGCCATTTCCAAAATCTGTATGAACACAAAGCCCTTGTTCAGCATACCAACTATTTGCTTACCCTAAAACATGTCTGGTAGAAACCAACTTGGGAAATGCTGTACAGGGTAGAAGTGATGGATGGGTAATATTAGGCTAAGACCAAAGTACAAAGAACCTAGTAACTACAAAAACCTCCAAATGGAACTACCATATGATCCAGCAATTCCACTCCTGGGTATCTAACCAAAGGACAGGAAAACAGTTGTAAAAGCGTTTGCACACCTATATTTATTGTGACATTATTCACGATTGCTAACCAACCTAAATGTCCACAAACAGATGAATGGATGGAGAAAGTGTGGCACATATACTCCTTGGAATACTATTCAGCCATAAAAAACAAGACCCTGGCATTTGATAGACTGACATTTGATAGAAAGTGGACGAACATGGAAGATTTATTCCTGAGTGAAGCAAGTCAGACTATGAAACAGAGACATTGTATGTCTCCACTTAACATATATTGACTGTCTACACTCTATGGTAGAGACTGAAATACTGGAGATCATAAAAGCATTGAAAATTGTTGTGGACACTAGGGACAAAGTGGAAGGAGAGTGGGAGAGGGGAAGAGTGCAGAAAGAGAAATTGGGGGGGGGAATAGAGAAGTAAAACATTTGTGGGACACAGATATAGTTTATTACATGTTGTCGATGAGGTGTATAGTATTCTCAACTGGGCTGGACTGAGGTGTATATCATGCTGGGTAAAGTCTCTTTACAATCTAAATGATGTATAGTGATTGAATGTATAAATAATAATAATCATAATGAAAGAACTGAGGAATTTCACTTCATTGAGTTGACAAAAAGATCTCATTGATGATTTCTGAACAGGAGGAGTAATGTAAACAAAAATGTATCTATATATTAAGAAATCTTCCCTTGATACATTCTCACTAGTAGAAGGTCATAAAATCTTAAGACTCTAAAGAGTAGAAAAGATGTTTTTAAAAATCACTCAAGTATAGGCTGGCTCCACAGTATAGTGGTTAAGGGGGCCAGACCCTAACATGGTTGACTGTGGTTCAATTCTGGCCCCAGCATCTTGAAAAACAAACTGTATGCGTGTGTGTGCATGTCCGAAATACTGACAGGGTGGAGAAATGAAGGAATTGGCATGCCCACACTCCATTAGAGGGCTCTCTTGTGCTCTCTCTCTCTCTCTCTCTCTCTCTTTCTCTCTCTCTCTCTCTCCATTTCTCCCTGGTGAATGCACACAAGCCCACTGGCAATTAATATAATTCAAGCTAATGCTTGAATACCTTCTATTAGGTCCTTGCTAATTAGTTGTCCAGTCTGTCTGAGTTCTTTCAATAATGGGGTACACATTACCTCCAAAGGCCAGCTATTCCATCTTTGGACAAGTTACAAATATTCCCTTATGGAGCTGGCTCTGTGAACTGGTGATTAAGGCATCCAGATCCCACACGGTCAGCCCTGCAGTTTGAGCCCTGGACCCAGGAGCTTGGGAAACACACCAGGTGCATGTGAATGCATGACCAAAACTCCTACAGGATGGAGAAATGGAGAAGGGACTGCAGCAATGAGCATTTTGCATGGTTGGGTGCTTTCTCCCTCTCCCTCTTTGTCTGTCCCTCTGGCCAGCACATGTGCCCTCTGGCTTTTTAAAATGTGTTCCCTATGCAAAACTATCATTTGCTACTTTGCAGTTTGCAGTTTCAAACAACTGGTTCTAATAATAGATGGGACTTTTATATTCACAGAGAACAAGCTGGTTTCCTCTTCTGTATGACAACCCTTCAAATATTTCAAGGCACTTCCCATTCCTCCATCATAATCACTACAGATCCTCAAGTACTGTTTTTTTCTTTTAAAGAATTATTTATTTTTTATTTAACTTTATTTATTTCTTCAATTTGACCAGAGAAAGATGGAGAAAGTGAGAAAGCAAGCTGCCGGGTCCAGGACTCAAACTACAGTTGGCCATGTGGGAGTTCAGTGCTCTTAACCACCATGCCACCTGCTGGCCCAGTCTTTTTTTTTCTTTTAATTTATGTAAGCATAAACAGTCTTCATTGGGATCAGACCAGGAATCCACAGGTCTTGAGGACCTCTGTATATTTGCCAGGTTTCTTCTCCATGTTCTTTTCAGCCTGTTTCCGTAATCTCATGAGCTGTTTATTCTTCTGGTAGCGCATCTCGACCTTCCTTCCTTCTCCTCCAGGGTGGCCATCACTGCCTGGTACTTCCAGTCGACCTTGTGAGCCAGGCACCCCAGGTATGCAAACTTTCTCTGAGGCTTCAGTTGTACAAACTTGAGGGCAGCAGGAACCACCATTCGCTTTTTCTTATCGTAGGGTGGCAGGATCGCGTGGAACACTTTGAGGTAGTCCAGAGCATTCTGGCTGCACTTGGTCTTCTGGGGCAGCACGCCTTGTACAGTCCACCCAGAGATGTGGTTGGGGGTCTAGAAGTGGTAGGGGCCAGGGGACAGATTGATGCTCATCTGCTTATGGACGAAGGCCAGGTACTTTAACCCGTTTCTGTAGAAATTGCCAGAAATGTTGAGCCCTCACAGCACATGACCACCACCTTGTGTCAGCAGCACCTACTTGTCCACAATGGCTATGAGGTGGCCCAGAGGATGGCCTCGGCCATCAAGCACTAGGACCTGCCCCTCTGCCATCTTTGGCAGCTGCCTGGGAAAGTCCCAAGCACCGTTTTGGGCTAAATATCCTTTCCCTTTCTCTATCCTTCATATAACACTTTGGTTTTTTTTTTAGGTTTTTGCCATAGGACCCATGTGTTTGTCAAAGAGATAGAGATAGAGAGAGAGAGAGAGAGAGAGAGATGATTCCCAGAGGAGATGGTTACGTAGCAATCCCTCTACTTTGTTCTCCTCTCAGGATTTTAGTCACATGGGTCCACACACGCATGTGCCCAGCATGATTCTCAAGCTGCTGGGTCTGGGACTTGAACTGTGGTCAGTCATGTGGGAATCCAGCACCTTGACTACTGCACCACCTGCAGGCCCCACATAACACTTTTTTCAAAAGACTGAGCAACATTTCTATCTACCCTTAGTTTTATTATTTTCCTTCCATCTTCCTTACACATCCTTTTAAACCAGGAGTTAGCACATTTTTTTCTGTAAAGAGCCAGAGTAAACATTTTCAGCTTTGCAGACCACACAGTCTCTGTCACAATTATTCAGCCATGCCACTGTAGCGTGAAACAGTCACAGACAATACGTATAGGAATGTGGGCCATGTTCCAATAAAGCCTTACTGACAGACACTAAAACTGGAATTTTGAATCATTTTCACATGGCACAAAACTTCTTTGAATCACCTGTGTAAAAATCATTCTTGGCTTGCAGGTCATACAAAATCCCGTGATGGGCCTCAGTTTGCCAAACCGCTTACATACACACTTGAGACGTACTTTCAACAAAACTGTGCTGACTTGGATACCTGTTTTAACGATCTGCCATCTACATATTCAATGCGAAGTCCTTCAAGATTCAATTTCTGAATACTAGGATGTGTACCTCTACCTTCCATAACTGATGTAGTGTTTGCAGTAAGGGGTGCTGCCCCTCAATGTGTGGCTGAATATCAATCATCCCGGACACTGAGTTCACTTTGCCCCAGTACTCAGCTTCAAAGCATCAATTCAAAAAGCACAGAAAGCATCAGTGGACTTGAAGCGACTTACTGAAAGAGATTAAAGAGGCTCCACATTACATTTCCTATGTACTAAAACCCTAGACACTAAGCCTACTAAGTCTGAATGACAGAGGGTCTGTGCCTGTTATGGCTGAAAGTCAAAGCAGCTGAATGAGCAAGGGCAAAAACAACAACAAAAACAAAAACCACTCCACATTTGTGCCTCTGAATTTGTAGATAAAGTTCTAGAAAGGAAGACTTTTCACTGACTGTTCTGAGTAAAACAGAAGAGGCATTTCTTTCTCCTTTACTCTTTTATATACTCCCTATACTATACCTCGCAGGAAAACAATAGTTTTAACCAATACCTTCACCTATATCCTCTACAGAGTATTTCCCAAGTTCCAAGTCACTTTTGATGTTATTTAATTTTTTTCCATAGGGTGCATATGCACGCCAGAGATGGACACAGAGGGAGAAAGTGAAAAATCACTCCCCGAAGGGATGATCAAACTACAATCGTTTCTCTTCCATTTTCCTCTTGGGATTTTGGGCATACACACATGCGCACACACACACACACACAACATTTTTTTAAAAGGTTTTTAACATAGGGGGTGTGTGCTCACCAGAGACAGACGGAGAGAGGGCAAGTGAGCAATCACCCCCCCACACACACACTTGAGAGGATGAACACACTACAATCCCTTCTCCTTCATTCTCCTCCTGAGATTTGGGGCATGTGTGCACACATGCCCATGCGTGATTTTCAAGCCAACAGGTCAAGGACTTGAACCATAGTCACGCATGTGGGAATCCACTGCCTTAACCACCATGCCACTTGTTGCCCTCCCCCCCACCGTGCCAGCATGTGTTTTTTGTCTTTCGTGGTTTTTGTTTTGTTTTGTTTTGTTTGTTTTTTTGAGGGGAGAGAGTTTTTGCTATATAGCGTGTGTGCTTGCCAGAGAAACAGAAAGTGAGAAATCACCCCCCCCCCAGGGCCACACCACAATCCCTTCTCCTCCATTCTCTTCCTGAGATTTTTGGTATGCATACACATGAAATCAGCATGAATTTCAAACCATCGAGTAAAGAACTTGAACAGCAGTCAGCCATGTGCGAATTCAGCACCTTAACCACTACGCCAACTGCTGCTAACACCCCAAAAAAAAACCCCCCCCCCCCCCCCCCGCCCATGTTTTTTAAGCTGCTCGGCCTGGGACTCAACCACAGAGTCAGTCGTGTGGCATTTAGCACCTTAACCATCATGCCACCTGAAATAAAGTGTATTTACTTTTTCCACAAGTGAGACGGAGTATCAGACAGAGAGACTGTAACCACAACAGAGTCTTGACACCTGATGACCATGTGGGATCCATTCCCAGCTCCAACCAGCCCCAGATCATGGGCATGCACATGCCTGTCATACTCAGGGCGGTTTTTGTACATGAACCAGGGACCTTTCCATATGGGTCAGCCTCAAGAGCATCACCTTTTACCACCGTGCCATCACCTAGCTCTCATTCAGTTACTCTCCAACCTCTAACACACACACAAAAAGCAACGGCAGTCTATAAAAGAATCTTAGGGCCCAAGCATACTGCCAGTTAAGTGGGAGTTAATGCTCACAGAGATGCAGCCCACATTTTTCACACAAGTTTCAAATGTTATGATGCTTATACACAATTGCTGCCACATAAGCATTGGCATTCACAAAATAGTATATCTCCTCCTCGCAAGATAATACCTAGGTGTAAATACTTAAAATGGACTCGTGTTAGTGCATTGTGTTTCAGAGCGTTAGAAAAGTTCAGAGTCCTAAATCAAACACAAACAGCTGCATAATAAAACACCAGAAATTTACAACTGGCTATTAAAATTTATGAATTTGGGACCAGCAGTTGGTGTAATGGCTATGTCACTGGACTCCCATGTAGCCGACCATGGTTCGAGTCCCAGACCCAATGGCTTAAACTCACACCGGGCGCATGTGCGTGCATCCCCAAGATCCCAAGAGGAGAATGGAGGAGAAGGGATTATGGCATAGTCATCCCCCCCGGGGGTGATTTCTTGCTTTCTGTCTCTCTGTCTCTCTCTGTCTTTCTGGCGAGCACATGCGTCCTACAGCTAAAACCTCTCAAGAAAAAAAAAAAAAGACCCTTATGAGTTAATAAACACTGCATAGATGATGGCTAAATAAAGTCTATAATTAGAAAAAGATAGGCTAAAAGAAAGAAAATTAACTCCAACGTGTTGGTATATTTCCTCATGAGTAGCATTCTTTCATTATGAAATGGCCTAGACTATACTTCATAAGCACAAAACATAGTGACAATAGAACAAGTAAGACATTTTTATATTTGATCTTTTTTTTCTGAAGGATCTATAAAAAAAAAATCACTTTCTGACTCGACAGGTAGTTTATAGAAATAGCTTATACAGCTGGCCCTTGGCACAGGAATTAACACTGTGCACTGGGAGCCAGATCTCACACAGCCAACTGTGGTTTGAATCCCAGGCCCATCGACTTGAAAAACATGCCAGGCCTGGGACCAGCAGTTGGCCTAATGGCTATGTTACTGGACTCCCATGTGGTTGATGACAGTTTGAGTCCCAGACCCAGTGATTTAAACTCACACCAGGTGTGTGTGCGTGCGTGCTCAAGATCCCAAGAGGAGAATGGAAGAGAAGGGATTGTAGCGTGGCCATCCCCCCTGGGGGGTAATGTCTTGCTGGGGTTAATGTCTTGCTTTCTGTCTCTCTTTCTGGTGAGCACACGCACCCTATAGCAAAAAACTCCCCAAGGAAAATAAAAAAACATGCCAGGCCTGTGTTGCATGCATGCCCAAAATTCAGATAGGATGGAGAAATAAAGGAAAAAGGATTGTAGCATGACCAGACCCCACTAAGGGGATCTCGATCTCTCTCTCTCTCTCTCTCTCTCTCTCTCTCTGTTTGGGTGCACTTGTGTGCACAAACACATCCCCTCTGGCAATAAAAATAAAATATCTTGTGCTGAGCCAGTAACCTAATTAACATTTACTATTTGCTGATAAACCCACAAAAAGAGAAGTTAATAAAAAGCTATAGCGATGTTTTCTTAAAAGTATCGTTTCCTTCTACAATTCTAACGGGGAATGTCATTTTCTTACTTTTAAATAAGGAACACTTTCATTAATAATAAAGTTGTGATTTGAAAACAAACGGTAGTAATATTAAATTTTTATTACATTGTATACAACAGTGTGATTCTCTCTTTGAGATGTTATCAGAAAAATTCATTTAAACTACTACAAAAGACAGGGTAATTGTAATGACTAATTACTAATACTCAAGTTCAACTCTAAAGCACATGGCTGTAGGCAATGCACACACAGCTACTTGAGCTGGCTAGAAGAAAAAAAGAAAAGGAAAAAAAAAAAACTCCCAGAGGTTAAAAGGTAAGAATTCTTTTTAACTAAAATTAAAAGTCAAGGCAATTCTGCAAAGGATGCAATAAATGGCTATATTCAGAAATGTTATTTATTTCAGTGTTAAATTCTGCTTCCTCTACTTTATGTACTTAGAAGGCCTCGAGATGGTCCAAGGAATTACGATTATACCTTGGGTACTTTTTCCATATGCTATTTGCAGCAAGCTGACTAACGTGCTAGATCTTTTGTACCTCTCTGATTCTTCTCAAATCTCCCAGTCACATTAGTTTGTCACTAAATAAAGAGGATTTATACCCTGACATCCATTCCCTCAGAAGAATGGCAAGACACTCAATGAGCTAGTGTTGGTCAGGGGATTGGCAAACATATAAAAATTGATAAGTAAATACAAAGTGTCATCATTTCTTCTTATAGTCATTGAGTCCAATGCCTTTTATTTCTTATAGCTTTTGAATATCCTTAAACTATAATAAGACCCCATTTTAAGCATTTTTCTTAGAAAGAACATGGTAGGGTGATTCATATGCTCCGAGCTTAAAAATCTTAATTGATCATATCCTTCCTACTTGTTTATATAGTTCAATAGAGATTGATTACTTACTTAAAGACCACACGAGTTCTGAGAAAGAAATCACAATCTTTTTAGCGCAGAGAAATGGAACTGAAACTCATTTTCTCTTTTGTATAGCCAGCATTTTTAAAATGAGAAGAGCCTCAAAGAAACTGTCAACTTTTAGCTGAAGGCTTTCAAAATGAGGAATACTTAGAAATGGAGGTTCGAGCCTTTAAGCACGTTCTAACTGTTAGTTAAGTCAGAGCCATGAATTCAGTACTTTGAGATCTCTGAATAAAATATTGGGCTGTCTGAAAAGTCAGAAAGTTTTTTTTTAGAAAACCATAGCAAAACATGTCATGACTTTTCCAACAACCCAATATAATTAAGATTTTTTACTTTTTCCTAGAAGTATTTCATACTAATGTTAGGTGTCCCTGGGGGAGGGGGGGGGAAGTTATCTTTAAGCAATGTTGTGTTTTTAAGATACCTTTTTAGTTAGCTAAGTTTAATAATTAGAAATTATCTTAATTGGAACACAGTGACACAGTGACACAATTAATCAAATTACATCCTATTTCATTTTTTTAAGAGAGTTTTTTTGCTATAAGGTGCGTGTGCTTGTCACAGACAGACAGAAAGTGAGAAATCGCCCCTGGGGGGGATGACCATGCCACAATTCCTCCTCCTCCATTCTCCTCCTGGAATTTTGGGCACGCAAATACACAGGCCTGGTGTGAGTTTCAAGCTGCCGGGTCCAGGACTCAACCGCCGTCAGCCATATGGGAGTCCAGCGACATAACCATTATGCCACCTGCTGGTCCACATCCTCTCTAATTCAAAAACTGGATTTTTTGTTTTTTTTTTTAAAGAATTATTTAATTCCATTTGTTGTTATTATTATTTTTTAATTTGACCAGAGAGAGAGAGAGAGAAAGGGAAAG
>NW_006203910.1:1389387-1396998 GCF_000334495.1 Tupaia belangeri chinensis
AGAGAAAGCAAGCCACCAGGTCCAGGACTCAAATCACAGTCATGTGGGATTCCAGCAGCATTACCACCACGCTACCTACCAGTCCCTAAAATGGGCTTTTTCAAGGAAGCAAATTGTCTTTATTTCAGAAATCTTAACTGCCTCTTTCAAGGACTAGTTGTTTTTCTTCCTAGATTGTGAAAATGATTCGCTATACAGAACAGTTGTTAAAAATGAGGAGAAAACACATCTTCTAGAAACATTAATAATCTGTGTCTATAATTCTGTAATTAATCAATCATCAAATACTCCAAAAAGATGGTCCAAATGAATGCTAATAATCTGTCTCTATAATTCTTTAATTAATCAATCATAAAATACTCCAAAAAGATGGTCCAAATGAATGCATATCTTAAAATATATTACTCAGACTCCAAATCCAGAAATAAAAAGCAAAAACTTATTCATGAACTATTCTAGACTTCACATGATGGAAAAATTAGTAAACAAAAACGTTCAATTAAAATCTTTAAATAAGAAATAAATAATTATCTATTTTTAAAGAGTCTTTAGAAATCATAAATTCCACCTTCTAGGAGGTAAAGACAGAAGCGTCTTCATTTTTAACAGACAAAACTAGAATTTCATTTTGTGATTGACTGTAAGTATCTGCTTTTTAGAAAACATACACTAGAGAGTTAAAACTCTTGGCAAAGACAGAGGTAAATGCTTTGTAAAAAGAAAATGGAAGAAAAACAGATTCTTTACAAGGGAGTTTAGAGACATCTAGTGGCTGTTAATAATAAACTGAATTTTTTCTTGAGAAATGAAGTAAGGTTATATAGTTCTACAGTTATGTTCACATTACAAATAGTTACAGATTTTCCTTACACTGAGAATCTGGTTCATCCTACTGGTTTTGTTTAATGAGTCCAGAATCCAAAAACAGCATTACGCCTTTTAAAAAATTAGTAAAATATCACTAAAATAAAACTCAAAATTTAATAAATGTTTCATCACAGAGAAGGGCATGTTTGTGTTAAAACATGATCACCGACAAGCATAGATAGGCATTTGTCTTTTTTCAAGCTGTTAGTGCCACCCTAAATTATATTATTATATTCAGAAAAGCCCAAACAGCTAAACCTTTTTAATGTGTGGCTTTGGAAAGGCGTTCTCTGCTAAACATGGTCATAGATGCACTGAGCTAGAAGTTGCCTTAAAAGGCGAACTAGCTCACTGCCAAAGTCTTCAGACAGCCAAAACAGAACCTTGTTTTTGTTTTGAGAGGTTTTTGCTATAGGGTTCGTGCGCTCACCAGAAAGACAGAGAGGGAGACAGAGAGACAGAAAGCGAGAAGTCACCCCCCATGGGGATGGCCACGCCACAATCCCTTCTCCTCCATTCTCCTCTCAGGATCTTGAGCATGCACGCATACGTGCCCGGCGTGAGTTTAAGCCACCGGGTCCGGGACTCGAACTGCGGTCAACTACATGGGAGTCCAGCGACATAGCTATTACGCCAACTGCTGGTCCAATAATCTGCATATTTCAATGATAAAAAAAACAACCTGCTAAAAAACTCTGCCCTCTATCTAACCTCAGATTAACTTTTGAATTCTGTTCTCGCTTCTTCCTCGCATATCTTGCTCCCAGGTACGCACACTTCTTCCCATTCTCTTGTACAGGACATCACTTTACATGTATCCCTATTACATGTCATGTTGCTAGATTCAACCAATCCATCATTCCAACTGCTCTAGCTCCTTTTGGATCCTGGCTTGCTCTGAAGTATTTGCTCTCCCAGTATTATGTCACCCATAAATTTGATGAGCATATTCTAATGACATGAGCCAAGTACACCGTAAATTTGTGGTAAAGTTTTAAAAAATATCTGATGTGATAAAGCATTTGCCAGAATTTATGTCTTCAGTATGGCAACTCAGATTTTTCTTTGCTTTTTACTCAACTTGCTCTGAAAATATGAGTCCAACTGCATATTAAGTTTTGTTGCACACCCCAGTGAACTTTTAGACATGAAAATATTTACGATTACAACTAAGAAAAATGCATTCTATTTTACGATTAGTCACAAAACCATGATTTGGATTGTTAGTTTCTGGTTGCTTTTCATTTTTAGGCTGTATAAATCTATTTTTGTCTAAATCACATTGGCTGACAAAAGACTGATGATGCCAGCATTAAAAATGTGTTGCATGGATTTCAATATCATCATAAACATTACTGAATTTATCAGAACCATAACTCACATCAGAAAGTAATGGAACAGTCTGGACCCATTGCCTAGTGGTTAAGGGAAGTCAGATCCCACATGGCCAACCACAGTTCCAATCATGACTCTCTGGGTTGGAAACCACATCAGGCACATGTATGTGTGTGCCCCAAATCCCGACAGGATGATGAAACAGAGGAGACGAGACTAAACAGTGAATACGCCCTATGGGGGGGTACTTTCCCCTCTCCCTTCCTTTCCCTCTCTCACATAGAGCTGCTAGCAAATTTAAAAGAAAGAAAGAAAGAAGAAGAAATTGAATCTGTTAAAATATATTTTCTATTTAATTATTCTGTTTTATAATATTCTTTTTAAAAGAATTGTTTTTATTTAACTTTATTTTATTTATTCATTTTAATTTGACCAGAGAGGGACAGAGTTGGGGGGCGGAGACGAGAAAGCAAGTCACCAGGTCCAAGACTCAAACCAAGGTCTGCCATGTGGGAGTCCTGCACCCTTAACCACCACGCCACCTGCTGGCCCCTATAATATTTTTAGGCAACAATGTATTTTCAATAAAACAAATCCTTAAGCCATTCACACTGTTACAAGTGTCACCTGCTTAATTACATAAGGAGAAAGGTACCTTTCAAATGGAGCTCTGGGGATCACCATATTAACGAAGTAACCAAAATCAACATCACCAGAAGTGTGGTAATCTGGCATGAATCTGCCTCCTGATGTGATGCAGTAATAAGCATGATACCACTTCTGTGGCATTCTTGCCAAAAATGTGAAACCTAAATCTAACGATGAGCAAAAGATAAGGTCAACCTATAATGTGGGACACTCTACGAGGCAACTCCCATGGACATTTCAGAGATTTTTGCTAGAGGACACATGTGCTCAAAGGAGAAACAGAGAAAGTGAGCAATCACACCCCCAGGGGGCATGACCACGCCACAATCCCTTCTCCATTCTCCTCTCAGGATTTTGGGCATGCAAATACGCACCCCTGGTGTGATTTTCAAGCCGCTGGGGCTAGGACTCAAACTGCACTTGTCCATGTGGGAGTTCAGCACCTTAACCACCACACCACCTGCTGGCCCCTCATGTGTACTTTAAAGAACTCATTGTCATGAAAAACAAAAGGCTGTGGATTAACAGAGTAAAGAGATCCAATGACCAAATCCAACATGTGAGCCTTGCTGGGACATCAGTTTTTAAAAACAGCTAGGAACAACATTTAGGAGACAACTGGGAAAGTTTGTGCAGGGACTGTACGTTAAATGACAATACCGAACCAATGTCAACATGATCAGGTGGGCTTGTGGTTACACAGGAAAATGCCCTTATTCTTAGATGATACATGCTGAGGTCTTTACAGATGAATGCTCATGCTGTCTGTAACTTATCTGCAAATGAGTCAGAAATATAGGTACGTCTCCTTATGAATATAAAAAATATACTCATATATATCTCTGATGATAGAAATAATATAGATCGATTTCCATATTTCTGAATACAAATTCTGATTCAACATTTTTATAGTCTATGTATGTCATATAAAGACCTATACACACACACACACACACACACACACACACACACACACTCGCAGAGAAAAGAGAGAAAGTCACTATGGCAAAATGTTAACAACCAACTAGAGAATTTAAGAGAAAAACATACGGTGTTGGAAATTTTTCAAAATAACAAGTTTGAAGGCTAAGAATGGAATACATACCATGGCAGTTCTAGACTTGATAAACCAGTCAAATCTAAATTGGGGAGCATTCCGTACACACTGTCTTAACTCTTCATACACATTTTCTCTATCAAAGCCCATTTTGTGTAACATACAAATCAAAAATCTATCTTCTTCCTCAGTATAGTTCTTTCCTTTGCTGGTTCCATACTGGATGCGCAATTGATGAAATGGAGCCTTGTATCTTGCAATCTGTGTGTTTCAACAAAACAGTGCTTTTAATTGAATGTGCAATAATAAGGCAAAGCTAATCCCCTTACCAATGAACAGTCTAATAATAATTCAACATAAAATATACTACTTTGGCATCCAGGGCTTTCTTGATACTGATTCTTCGTTGAATCCTTGCTTCTCCGCGTTCAATTTGGGCCATAATTTTCTCAATGTCCTGTAATTCATTGCAACGTTCCCAAAATACAGCTGAAAAACAGTTATTACTTTAAAATACTATCATTAAAGCAACTGAATCCAAGAAATTGTAGGATAAAGAATTGACAGGGAAGAACACACTGAACTTATACTTTTTAAAGTTAAGATTCAGATTCATCTGTGTGTGTGTATTTTTTTTACATACACACACACATACATATATGTAAAAATAAAAATACAGATAGTGAAGATAGTGTTAAAAAAAATCCAGCCAAAAGAGTTTTTTTTTTTAAAGTTCAATTTAAGTAGCTCTAACTTTTCTTTTAAAAATAAGACCTCAACAAGGCTTTAAGTTAGTACTTTTCCTTTCATGAATTATTTTGGAACTTTAATTATCCATTCCAAATGCCAGGACTTCAAAAGATACTACAGATATTGATTTAAGCTAGACTTTTGCTAGACTTTGTATTCAAAAATGACATAGGAAATAACAAATATATAAAGGAAAAAAGCCAGCAGAGAAACAGAAAACATAGCTTCCTAGCCAGCAGAAACAGCAAAACCATTACCAACAGGTCATTTAAATACTTCCTATGAAGCAGCAATTTTTACTGTTATTTGCTTTAGGAACCACTCACCAATCTTATGCTATTTCCAATGACCTAAAATTTTTTTCCTTTTAATTTGTTAAAGAATGCATGCACTCGCTGGAGAGACAGAGAGAGGAAGACAGAAAGTGAAACAAAGAGAGAAAGCCCCCAAGGGAGCTGGCCACACCGCAAGTCCCTTCTCCATTCTCCTCTTCGAATTTTGGGCACAGACACATGTGCCTAGCATGATTTTCAAGCCACCAGGTCCAGAACTCGAACCATGTAGTTGGCCATGTGGGATCCAGCTGCCTTAACCTCTATACCACCTGCTGGTCCCATCAACGACCTATACTTGGTTTTTAAACTTAGTTGGAATAGCCTTTTTTTCTCTTTAAAAAACGAACAAACTTCATCAGGATTTTAATTAGATACAAACAGAAAGGTATTCAAATTACCAAGTAACACAAATAATTTGACTGCATTTATATGCCACATCTTACGGCGCCAGCAGGTGGCATGGTGGTAGAGACGCTAGACTCCCACATGGCAAGCCACGGTTTGAGTCCCTGACCTGACAGCATACTTTCTCACTTTCCCTCTTGCTCTCCCTCTGTCTCTCTCTGGTGAGCACACATGCCCTGTAGCAAATTACAGAATAATAACAATAATGATAAATAAAAGTTAAATCTAAAATAAAGTTTTTAAAAACTGTCACATCTTATGACTTTGGTGAAAGGCCCTTTAATGACATACTGTACATTCTCAAATTTTTCATTAAGAAAGGCATGGGGGCTGGCAGGTGGCGTGGTGGTTAAGGTCACTGGACTCCCACATGGCTGACTACAGTTCAAGTCCTGGACTGGTGGCTTGAAAATCACACTGGGCATGTGTGTGTGCAGGCCCCAAATCCCAGGAGAGTGGAGGAGAAAAGACTGTGGCATGGCCATCTCCCCAGGGGGTGATTTCTCACTTTCCCTCTCATTCTCTCTCTTCCTATCTCTCTGGTGAGCACACTCACCCTATGGAAAAAAAGTAAAACTCAACACCACGGCCCCTATGCCTCTAAAGTACCTACTAATCACCAGAAGAAACTTTCAGATGTCCAGAAGGGAAAAAAAGTGTCGATTCTCTAAATTTGGGTTTCTCAAGCACTATTACTCTAGATAAGTCAAAACTGCTCCTAATCAGTATAAGCTTTGGTGTATTTATCGGTATTATAACATTCCTATTGCAAAAAGACAGGATTCCCGTGGTTAGGTTAAACAGGCCTGGGGTGGGGGGAGTGGCTAGCATAGAAACCTAAACCTGCTTTCGAACATTGTTTCTATGGGGGAAAAAATCCTCTAGGATTGTAAGCCACTGATGTCCAAACTAAATTTGAGAACTCAACCTCTTTGAAAGGCAAAAAATCCTATGTTCCGTATATAGAAAACTTGCTCTCTACATATATATACACACACATACATATACATACATACACACACACACACACACACACACAAGACTTCTTTTCAGTAGCTTGAGGTTGCATGCACTGTGACATGGGAATTAATATTAACGACCCATGCTTCAGCAGCTAATCTGACTCCGGCTGAGAACAAAAACACAACTGAGTAAGAGAGGGAGATGATTCAATGACCAATCAACAGATTGAGTCAGGCAATTTCTTATCGATTTCAGCTTGCCTCAAATTAATGAGACTCACATATCCTGTCTGGAGTACAGTAGTCCCTACTTATCTGCTTTTTGGCTTTCCATGGTTTCAGTTACCCATAGTCAACCATGGTCTGAAAATATTAGATGGAAAATTCCAGAAATAAACAATTCATAAGTCTTCAATTGAGCACCATTCTGAGTAACATAATGAAATTTCACGCCATCAGCTCCTTCCTGCCCAGGACGTGAATCTCCCCTTAAGCAGCATATCCACAGTGTGTATGTTACACACCCCTTCAGAGCCAACTTGGTTATCAGATCAAAACGACACAGTCTACAGGGGTCAGATGGTGGTGCAGCAATAGAACATGATGCTCTGGGAGGCTGACCACATGAGGTTCTCATCCAAAGACCTCCCTGAGTATGCCAGACACACCCGTGCCCAAGATTCAAGGCTAGCTGAACCCGGAAGTAGATGACTGCATCAAGAACCTGTTGGGTATGCTCTTTCTCCATCTGTCTGTCTCTTTTACTCAAGAAAGAAATAAACTTTTTTTTTAAAAAAAAAAGCATATATAGAGATCAGCAGATGGCACAATGGTTATATCACTGAACTCCCACACAATTGACCGTGGTTCGAGTTCCAGTCTCAGTGGCTTGAAACTAATGCTGGGTGCATGTGCGTGCGTGCCCAAGATCCTGAGAGGAGACTGGAGGAGAAGGGACTGTGGTGTGACCATCCCCCCTGGGGGGTGATTTCTTGCTTTCTGTCTCTCTGTTTTTCTCTCTCTCTGGTGAGCCCATGTGCCCTATAGCAAAAAAAACTCTCTTAAAAAAAAAAGCATATATAAGTTTTGGTACTATCTAAATTCAGGCACCCGCACAGGGTCTTAGTACCGATTCCTTGTGGATAAGAGGTGACCTACTGTAGACCCTGAGGGTGTTTAAGCATCTAAATGGATCTGGACAGAAAATCTCTACTGCAAGGAAAACCTAGAAAGAAAACCACTAATTCAATCT
>NW_006203910.1:1399232-1400093 GCF_000334495.1 Tupaia belangeri chinensis
CACACACACACACACACACACAAGACTTCTTTTCAGTAGCTTGAGGTTGCATGCACTGTGACATGGGAATTAATATTAACGACCCATGCTTCAGCAGCTAATCTGACTCCGGCTGAGAACAAAAACACAACTGAGTAAGAGAGGGAGATGATTCAATGACCAATCAACAGATTGAGTCAGGCAATTTCTTATCGATTTCAGCTTGCCTCAAATTAATGAGACTCACATATCCTGTCTGGAGTACAGTAGTCCCTACTTATCTGCTTTTTGGCTTTCCATGGTTTCAGTTACCCATAGTCAACCATGGTCTGAAAATATTAGATGGAAAATTCCAGAAATAAACAATTCATAAGTCTTCAATTGAGCACCATTCTGAGTAACATAATGAAATTTCACGCCATCAGCTCCTTCCTGCCCAGGACGTGAATCTCCCCTTAAGCAGCATATCCACAGTGTGTATGTTACACACCCCTTCAGAGCCAACTTGGTTATCAGATCAAAACGACACAGTCTACAGGGGTCAGATGGTGGTGCAGCAATAGAACATGATGCTCTGGGAGGCTGACCACATGAGGTTCTCATCCAAAGACCTCCCTGAGTATGCCAGACACACCCGTGCCCAAGATTCAAGGCTAGCTGAACCCGGAAGTAGATGACTGCATCAAGAACCTGTTGGGTATGCTCTTTCTCCATCTGTCTGTCTCTTTTACTCAAGAAAGAAATAAACTTTTTTTTTAAAAAAAAAAGCATATATAGAGATCAGCAGATGGCACAATGGTTATATCACTGAACTCCCACACAATTGACCGTGGTTCGAGTTCCAGTCTCAGTGGCTTTAAAATAAACATGGGTGCATGTGCG
>NW_006203910.1:1400435-1406690 GCF_000334495.1 Tupaia belangeri chinensis
TCTCAGGACTGGGCCAAAAGAGAACCAAATCCCAGAAGAGGGAAAGTGAGAAACTGCTTGTGTCCCAGCTCACCCAACAGCCGCCCTTATTTTATGAGAGCTTCACTTGGTTCTATTAGCTAATTATCAGATAATGGCAGTCAATCTGTTAGGATAAATCTTATCTTTTCCCAGAAATGCAATTATATTTTATACATTTACTTACTTCTTATTCATAAAAATTGAAAAGATCTCAGAACAAAGGTATAACTGGCACGATGCTAAAGAAATAAATAAGATTAAAATAAAATATCCTACATCAAAATGATATACAAACCTGAGTACTCCATGACCTCTTCAGGGGACTTGCCTTCTACCTCTCGAGCTATATTGTCAATGTCATCTCTTCCATACTTCTCATTAGCTTTAATGAACTGGTTAAAATCTCGCTTAGTCCAATTTGTGAAGCCCTGTGAACAAAGAGTTAAATATCATCAACAGAGGTTAAATTAATAAATCCATTTTGTATCCTATTTACTTCTATATAAGGATATATTAAAAAGTTTTAAAAGACTTAAAACATTCCTCCTTATACAATCTCCCATTTTGGGGGATGGAACCTGGCCCTATAGCACAGTGGTTAGGCACTGGGAGCTGAAGCCAGATCCCACATGACTCAAATTCTGTCCCCAGTGGCTCAAATACACTGGGTGCATGTGCGTACATGCTCAAGATCCTGATGGAATAAATAACCCCACTTGGGGGGGCTGCTTTCCCTCTCTCTGTCCCCCTCTCTCTCTGGTGAGCACATAAGCCTTTGGGCAATCAAAAGAATCAAATTAATTAAAAAGAAAAATCTCACATTTCTAATGTCAGAATCAAAAGTTGAGTGCAAGTTGTTACAAAAATAACTGTTCTTCAGGCAAGCCAGGGGCGTGGTTAATATGGCTGGCTGGATCTCATATAGCTCACTGAGCAGTTAAGAGTCCCAGACCCACTGGCTTGAAAAACATGCCAGGTCCATGTGCGTGTGCATGCACACCCAAAATCTTGAGAGTAAAATGAAGGAGAAGGGATTGCAGCATGTCCATCCCCCATGGAGTGTGTGCTTTCTCACTCTCATTCTCTGTCTCTCTCTCCTCAATGAACACGCACAGAAAAGAAGAAAATATTCTTCTATTGTGAAGCAAATGCACTGATCTCCAAGTACTTAAAATTGATTTATAGTTCTAAGAGAGTGTGTAATTCTGAACTACATATTTTATAAATGCCTACTACATGAAATAAAATTGCATTAAAATAAAAATGTTGATATAAATGCTGAAATCTTGATATCCCAGCACTTTAATGATTTTTTTCACATATCTATTCCCATGAAAACTAAGAGGAATGCGAAGTATTCAATGAAACACTGAAGAAGCCCAGCTGCAGTGACACAACCAATAGAGCACTGCTGTGTGACACTGGAACCACGTGGGAGGTCTGGGTTCAGATCCCGGGGCAACCTGAACATACTAGGCACACCCACACACCCATGATCCTCGCTAGCTGGGAGGCTGGGGGAAGGATCGTGGTGCAGCGACACCCTGTCAAAGGTACCTGTGCCTCTCCCTCTGGACTTTTCTCTCTCTCTCCTTTCATTAGTCAAGAAATAAAATAAATTTTAAAATTCAAAACAATAAAAAAACACAGGAGAAATCAAAAGAGAATACTAAAAAAAAAAAAAACACACTCGTGTAGCTCTTTTGATTATTCCAAACTACTGTGAATATATCATTTCTGTTCAAAAATTGTATTCAGAAATGGAATTTCTATAAAGAGAACATTGCTCAAGCACTTTAGCCAGTGTTCGAAATCCCCCCCAGTAGTAGTGCAGCTGTGAAGTCAAAAGACCAAGCGTTGGTTTTCCATCCCTCAAGCCCCACCCCACAGAAATGTGATACCCTCGATACTGCAAAGCTGTTTTAGCTTTTAGTTGATAAAGATTTCATATGGACCCTTATTTTGTTCCTGTATGCCACCAAGTTTTTTTTCCCCCCAGGATTAATTATTTAAGACAGCAGAAAAAATGATTAAAAATGAATTCAACTATTAGGAGAGGAAAAACATTGATTACATTTGTAATTACAAAATATAACATTACCCCAATTGAGATTGTGTATTCATATTATACTGCCTGTTCATAATATACTGCAAGCCCTGTAGCGCTCTGAGGCCGTAAGTTTTTTCGTGTGTTCAAGAAATAAATTTTGAAAATAAAACATGAATATTTAAATGTTTTATCTTATTCTGTGGTTAAGTCCTGATATTCTGCCAACTGCAATTATATTTTCAAACTAAACTTTATGACTTCCAGGCATTTGGCTCAAAAAGTTATGAAAGCAACTTGTAAAAATTAATTCAACACAAGTATACAATAAGGAAACCATCTATATAATAAATAACATATAAATATGAAAATTATCTTTCAATTAATGCAGAGAATTTCCTACTCCTGTGTCCTACTGTGCCTTGCACATTGTTCAAAATAACTGTTGAATAAATAAATCTTGTTTGCAACTTTCTAAAACTAAAGTGCTGTCCCGCAGTGCGTATTTTGGTTTATCATTCTCTAAGGGTCTTTTATGCTGAAACTTTATTATTGTCTACAGTTTATTTTAAAAGTACAACACTCACAAAACTTGTACAGCAATAATAAAACTATTGACATTCTGATCAAGTGGAAATCCTCCCTAGTTACTGTCAGCTTTTAGTTATACTATCACCTTGGGAAGTTTCTGTAGAAATAGTTTCACAAGCCATCCAGGTGGGCAGCTGGATCCCACAGGGCCAACTGAACAGTTCAAGTCCTGGACCTGATGGCTTGAAAAACATGACAGGTACTGAGCAAGCAGGTGGCATGGTGGTTCGGTGCTGGACTCCCACATGGCCAAATGCAGTTTGAGTCCTCCAGGTGGCTTGAGAATCACACCAGGTGCATGTGCCTACATGCCCAAAATCCCAACAAGAGAATGGGGGAGGAGAGACTGCCCCCTGGGGGGGGGGTGATTTATCACTTCCCTTCTCTCTGTCTCTCCGTCTCTCCAGACAGCACACGTGCCCTACAGGGAAAAAAAAAAAGAAAGAAAAACACACCAGGCAGACATGTGTGCATACCCAAAATCCCGAGAGGAGAATGGAGGAAAAGGGATTGTGGTGTGACTGAGCATGCGCGTTCTCTCTCTCTCTCTCTCTCTCTCTTGCGAGCACATGCAATCTATAGCAAAATGAAAAAGAGTACTTTGATATCTACGGTATCACATTTATGTGGCATGACAGTTGGAAAATCAATTTGTGGTCTTGTGACTTCATAGATGTGCTAATAATGACAGAGTGATTTAAAGCACTGGCTAAAGTGCTCTGTGCTTTATTTATCTTTGAAAAAATTATTCATTTAACTTTGTTGTTATTATTATTATTATTCACTTTGACCAGAGGCAGCTGGAGAGAGAAGGAGAGTGAGAGCAAGCCACAGTGCAGACAGCCATGTGGGAATCCAGAGCCTGAAACACCATGCCACCTGCCCATCCTGCATTCTGTATTTTAGTTAAGAAACTGAGTGGCTCAGTAATTGTCTCTTTAAAGAAATTCAATTTATGAATATAATTTTGAACAGAAATTATATATTTAAGATAGTTTGGAATAATAAAAAGAGCTACAAAAGTGTTTTTGCATTCTCTTTGATTATTCCTCAGTGATCTTTTTTTTTAATGTGGAATCATAGATCACTCTCAGAAGTTTCAGAAATTTCTCATCATTGTGTTCTAGTTATTTCTAAGAAGGGAATAAAAGCATTTTGAGGGAACCAGCAGATGGCATAATGGTTACATCACTGGACTCCCACATAGCTGACCACGGTTCAGGTCCTGGACCTAGTGGTTTAAAACTTACACTGGGCATGTGTGCGTGCATGTCCAAATCCCAAGGAGACTGGAGGAGAAGGGATTGCAGTGTGGTCATCCCCCCTGAGGGGTGACATCCTGCTTCCTATCTCTCTGGCAAGTGCACACACCAGATAGCAAAAATCTCTCCCTTAAAAAAAAAGAATTTTAGGGACCAGCAGTTAGTGTAATGGCTATGTCGCTGGACTCCCACGTAGTCGACTGCGGTTCGAGTCCTGGACCCGGTGGTTTAAACTCACGCCGGGCGCGTGTGCGTGTGTGCCCAAGATCCCGAGAGGAGAAGGGATTGCGGCATGGCCATCCCCCCTGGGGGGTGATTTCCTGCTTTCTATCTCTCTGTCTCTCTCTGTCTGTCTGGCGAACGTCCCCTATAGCAAAAACCTCTCCAAAAAAAAAAAAAGAATTTTAAAAACTGAAACTATTCCATAAATAAATGATTAATAGAGCATAATTTCAGGGGATAATTCATATCAATCAACAAAAGAAAATTTAATTAATACATTAGTAATTATTGCCTACCTATGAGGATTCAAACATGGATTTAATGACCTTATCATTAGTAAAATGCCTACTGTATTTCTAATAACTGACATTTATATTTTACATATATGTACTTTCTAGTACTTCCAAAAGACTATATTCCATAAAAGGGACTTTAAAAACTAAGGACATTCGGAGCCAGCCTGTGGTATGGTAGCTGAGGCAGCTAGATCTTACATGGCCGACCACATGGTTCAAGGCCCAGACCCATGGGCTGGAAAAACATGCCAGGTCAATGCACTCAAAATCCTAAAAGGAGGGAGAAAGCGGGGAGAAGGCACTGCAGCATGACCACCCCCATGGTGGGGATGCTTTCTCACTTCCTCACTCTCTGCATCCAATGAGCATACACACCCTCTGGCAAAATTGAAAGGAAAAAAAAAAAGAGAGAGAGAGATTTGGTCTAAATGTGTGTTTACAAAATAGCCCCAAGTTTTGTGGGATGCATCAAATCAGGACACCAGGCACATACAGTAAAAGATAAATACAGTCTACATTTTCCCTTTGCTATTGGTCAACGAGAAGTACTTCAGCCACTTCAAATATCCTACCTGTGTGAGAAGTTTTTCTTTCTCTTCAGTCTCTTCTGGTGTAAGAGGTTCTGCTCCATCAATCTTTCTTTGCTCTTCTTTTTGTGCCAGTGCAGGATTTGGGATTTCAGGATTCCTTGGGACCTATAAATTAAGACACAAACTATGTGTAAAGTATTAAAAAAAAATAAATTGTTAAAGATATGTATACACAGGGGACCAGGAGATGGCATAATGGTTATGTCGCTGGACTCCCACATAGTTGACCACGGTTCAAGTCCCAGATTTGGCAGCTTAAAACTCACACTGGGTGCACATGTGTGTGTGCCCAGAATCCTGAGAGGAGAGGGGACAAGGGATGGTGGCATGGCCATCCCCCCTGGGAGGTGATTTCTCACTTTCCTGTCTCTGTGTCTCTACAGCAAGCTCACATGCCCTACAGCAAAAATCTCTCAAGAAAAAAAAAAAAAGGATGTGTATACATGGGGCCAGCAGATGGCATAGTCCTTAAAGCACTGGACTCTCACATGGCAGGCCACTGTTTTGAGTCGCGGACCAGGCAGCTTGCTTTCTCACTTTCCCTTTCTCTCTCTCTCTGGCCAAATTAAGTAATAATGATAAAGAAGATAAAGAAAATTAACTAAAAGACTCTTTTTTAAAAAGATGTGTATACCCAAATCAATACTTGCAGTTACTTCAACAATAAACAACACAGAGCCTTAACCAGGACAACAAATGGTCCTCTCCACTTTCTACTACCATATTATGAAAAATAAGAACCATTTTTTTTTTTTGGAGAGATTTTCGCTATAGGGTGCGTGCGCTCGCCAGACAGACAGAGAGAGACATAGAGACAGAAAGCGAGAAATCACCCCCAGGGGGGATGGTCACGCCGCAATCCCTTCTCCTCCATTCTCCTCTCAGGATCTTGGGCATGCACGCACACGCACCCAGCGTGAGTTCTAAGCCACTGGGTCCGGGACGTGAACCGCTGTCAACTACATGGGAGTTCAGCGACATAGCCATTACGCTAACTGCTGGTTCCCAAAATAAGAACCATTCTTGTATCACATGGTATTTTAG
Organism: Tupaia belangeri chinensis; assembly: GCF_000334495.1. NCBI lineage: Eukaryota > Metazoa > Chordata > Mammalia > Scandentia > Tupaiidae > Tupaia > Tupaia belangeri. Next base: position 1,406,509 of record NW_006203910.1, read on the forward strand.
AATTAAAACCCTTTGGTAAATAATTACCACACTATATTCAACATTTGAGTATACAAAAGCTTTAAAACAAAGAAAAAAAAAAAAGTTTGGCATAAAAAAAAAAAAGAAAATCCACATTCTCCCAGCCATAAAGAGTGGGATAGAGAAATGGTAACATAAAATCCAACATTCTGAGCAATTCG
>NW_006203910.1:1406710-1407091 GCF_000334495.1 Tupaia belangeri chinensis
AAAACAAAAAAAAAAAAAAAAAAAAAAAAAAAGGAGTGCTTTTATTGTCTGCCATAGTGCATAAAGGTAGAGCATTTTTATATAAAATGGGAAGTCTGGAAGAAGTGACAGTGAAGAAGAAAAAGGAAATAGAGAACGTAAAAGGGAAGGGAGCCTACGCTCACAGGAACAGCTGTCATGGGACTAGCAGCCGAGGGAAATAAGTCCAGCCACAGTGGCCCACAGAAATGACGAATGGCGTTTTGGGTCCACAGCTGCAAATAAACTGACAATTGAGAAGAGAACTGAGTTCAAAAGACTGAAGCCAGAAGCTCAGCTCTCCAGGCAGGCCTAGCCCAGAGGGCCTCAGGGGGTCAGAGTGAGCATATACAACCAGTGTGG
>NW_006203910.1:1407111-1407973 GCF_000334495.1 Tupaia belangeri chinensis
AGGGACAAAGTCTCTCAGCCCAAAGCCTCACACCTTCGCTGTGTGCATCTGCAGCTACACGCAGCATGCTGATTTAAGAGGGCAGGTCCATAACACGTGTAGTACGTTTTATAGCATGTCATTAAATATGAAAATAAAAGGGTTGGCAGGAAGCCTTCCATTGTGTGGAATGCACACATTATCATAAATGACTCATTCCCTAGGGCTATCAGATAGTCATCGTTTTACTACAATGTAATTATAATACATATTAGAGAACATTTTTCTCATTGTTATACATATTTTATAGACTTTGAAACTATACCATTGTAACTTAAATATTTTTGAAAACTACAATATCTACTAGTTCTTCAAATACAAAACCTACTAATATAAAACCTGGGCATTAAAAAGAAATATTGTGCCAACAGGTGGCGTGGAGGTTAAGGCACGAGATCCCACATGGTCAGCTGAGCAGTTCAAGTCCCGGATCTGGTGGCTTGAAAATCACTCCAGGTTTGTATGTGAGTGAATGAGAAGGGACTGTGGCATGGTAATCCCCAGTCCCCCACCATGGGAGTGATTTCTCACTATCCGTCCCCCACACACACAAACCTTGTGTCCCCTCTCTGGCAAGTGCACATGCCCTACATCAGGAAATAAAAAGAGAGACCAGCAGTTAGCTCAATGATTATGTCGCTGGATTCCCATGTAGTAGACCGCGGTTCGCGTCCCGGACCTGGTGGCTTAAAACTCACGCCAGGCGCGTGTGCGTGCGTGCCCAAGATCCCGAGAGGAGAATGGAGGAGAAGGGATTGCGGCGTGACCATCCCCCCTGGGGGGTGATTTCTCGCTTTCTGTCTCTATGTCTCTCTCTGTCTGT
>NW_006203910.1:1407989-1414409 GCF_000334495.1 Tupaia belangeri chinensis
CCCTGTGCAAAAAACCCCTCTAAAAAAAAAAAAAAAAAAAAGAACTAAAAAGAAAAATTCCAAAAAAGAAAAGAAGTACTGGGCCAGCCTCATAACCGCATGTTTAAGGGAAGCCAGATCTCAGATGATCAATCGTGGTTGAAGTCCTGGACAGCTTGAAAAAACATGCTAGACACATGCGTGTGTGCCCTAAATCCTGGAGGATAGCAAAATGAAGAGACTGGTGGTGTGTTAGTGCCCCCATTTGGGGGTGTGTCTTTCTATCTCTCTTTATCTTTTCTGGTGAGTACACATATGCTCTGGCAATCAATCAATCAATATTTAAAAATAAGAATAAATACTGAGAAAAATTAATTTCTAATCATTTGTACCAGACAACCAAGTTAGTAAGCGTTGACTATAATAAATGTCTGTTACAGTCATAGCACTATGATAGGTACTAACGGGAAGTTTTTAAAAGTATCGGACAGGGGGATTGGCAGATGGCGTAATGGTTACGTCGCTGGACTCCCACGTAGTCAACCACGGTTTGAGTTCCAGACCCGGCGGCTTAAACCTCACACCAGGCAGGTGTGTGTGTGTGTGTGTGTGCCCAAAATCCCAAGAGGAGAATAAAAGAGAAGGTATTACAGCATGGCTGGGGGTGATTTCTTGCTTTCTGTCTCTCCTTGTCTCTCTTGAGAGCACACACACCCTATAGCAAAAATCTCTTTAAAAAAAAAAAAGTACTGGACAGGGGCTAGCAGGTGGTGTGGTGGGTAAGGCACCGGAACTCCCACATGGCTGACCACAGTTCAAGTCCCAGACCTGATGGCTTGACCAGGTGCATGTATATGCATACCCAGGATCCCAGGAAGAGAACAGAGAAGGGACTGTGGTGCAACCAACCCCCCTGGGGGATTTCTCATTTCCCCCTCGCCGTCTCTGTCTCTCTATGGTGAATACATGCACCGATGGTAAAAGCTTAATAAGCATTGGACATGGTCCTTGCCCACTAGGAGCTCACAAACTAGTTGTAGAATTTTGAGCTGTACCTTAAGGACTCTAGGTTTGGGGGGGGGGGGTGGGGGGGGGGGGAGCAGAAAGGCGGCCACATAGAGACAGATTTCGAGAGCCTTGAAACTATAGGCACTGGAGAGTTGAACAAGGGAGTGAAGTGTCAAAAGGTCACCACGTTTTGCTGCTTTTGGGACCAGCACTTGGTGTAATGGCTATGTCACTGGACTCCCATGTAGTTGACTGCAGTTTGAGTCCCAGACCCGGTGGCTTAAACTCACGCCAGGCGCGTATGCATGCATGCACAAGATCCCGAGAGGAGAATGGAGGAGAAGGCATGGCGGCATGACCATACCCTCAGGGGGTGATTTCTCGCTTTCTGTCTCTGTCTCTCTGTCTAAAAAAAACCAATAGCAAAAACCCCCAAAAAAAAAAAAAAAAGGTGGTGCTTTCACTTGGAAGCCTTGTGAAGCTGGATTGAAGTGCAGAAGCAACTAGAGGAAGAAGAGACTGCCCAACTGTCTGCAACCTAGATATGAAACCTAGGATGGTGGCAAATGGGAATGGAAAAAATGAACTGCAGTCCAGTGACAAGCATGATTCAAAACAACTCATTTCAATAGCTAAATTGAGTTTTTACAAAACAGGCATACCAGCAATTTCAGCTGTATTTGGCCAAACAAATAAAAACATCTATATGAAAACTTTTACAAGAATGTTCATCATCGGGAACCAGCAGTTAGCGTAATGGCTATGTCACTGGACTCCCACGTAGTCGACTACAGTTCGTGTCCCGGACCCGGTGGCTTAAAATTCACGCTGGGCATGTGCACGTGCGTGCCCAAGATCCCGAGAGGAGAATGGAGGAGAAGGGATTGCGGTGTGACCATCCCCCCTGGGGGGTGATTTCTCGCTTTCTGTCTCTCTGTCTGTCTGGCGAGCGCATGCGCCCTATAGCAAAAATGTCTCAAAAAATAAATAAATAAAGTTAAGCAGAATAAGTCATTCTTAAAAAACAAACAAACAAACAAACAAAAACAAAAAACAACCCATATGTCTCTGTAAGTGACTGGGCTTACCCACTGCACACTGGCCATTCTACTTATGAAGCTAGCATTCTTTTCTTTAATATGTATAAAATAATTATAGTATAACTTGATATAAAATATTATATTATAAGTTTTGTAAAATGTTCGTTCTGGCAAGCCCACACACCCCATAGCAAAAATCTCTCCAAAAACATAAAAAAAAAGAATGTTCATGGCAGTTTTACTCATAATGGCTAAAACTAGAAAATAGCCCAGATGTCCATCAACAAGCAACGGATAAGCTGACTGTGGTCTGTCCATACAATGCGGTAGTGTTCAGCAATACTAACGCATGAAACCTGGTATGAGGGACAACATGGCTGAACGTGCATTACACTAAGGACAAGAAGCCTTACACATGCTGTCTGATCCCATTTATGTGAAATTCTAGAACAAGAAATTCCCGATCTATGGAGGAAAATAATATCAGAATAGCCGTTGCCTCTGAGAAATGCATATGGGGAACCAGCAGTTAGCGTAATGGCTATGTCGCTGGACTCCCACGTAGTCGACCGCGGTTCGTGTCCCGGTGCCGGTGGTCCGGTGGCTTAAAACTCACGCCGGGCGCGTGTGCATGCGTGCCCAAGATCCCGAGAGGAGAATGGAGGAGAAGGGATTGCAGCGTGACCAGCCCCCCTGGGGGGGATTTCTCGCTTTCTGTCTCTATGTCTCTCTCTGTCTGTCTGGCGAGCGCACGTGCCCTATAGCGAAAAACCCCTCCAAAAAAAAAAAAAAGAAAAGGAATGCATATGGGGACTGACTGGGAAGAGACAATTTCTGGGGTTATAGTAACGTCCTATATCTTTACAGGGATTTAGGGCATGCAGCTGTATTTTTCCAAATACACTGACTACGGTGTAAATACTAGAGATGTATATACATTTCACTGTATGCAAATTTTACCATAATAAAGAATTATAAATAAATATTGGACTCTGGCTAATGTGACACAATTTGAGATGTTTTCGGGTGAAATGTGCTTCTTTCTGCAACTTTAAAATGCATGAAAAAGTAAGATAAATATCCTTATGATAGAGAGTTCAAGAAATAATAGGTAAAAAAGGAAATACAGATGTAAATTATAGAATATATGCGGTACGTGCATGGTGTTCACCTTTTTTTGTATGTTTGAAAGTCTTCATAATAAGTGAAAAAAACATCAAAGGCATCACTTTAAAAGTTTAATGGAAGGACCAACAAGTAGCGTGGTGGTTAAGGTGCTGGACTCCCACATGGCTGACCACAGTTTTGAGTAGCAACTTCCTTTCTCACTTGTCTGTCTCTCTCTCTCTCTCTGGTGAGCATATATGCCCTGTAGCAAGTTTTAAAAGAATAATAAATAAAATTAATTAATTCTTTTAAAAAAATTTAATAGACCCCTTAAGTTGCTAGTATAAAAAACTACTTTGGTTCTAAATTTTAGTTGAGAAAAAAAAAGCCTCTTTGACGTTAAGCTATTTCTCAAATATTTTGAAAATCCACATCTAACACACCATATTTGAATGAAATGAAGCATTTTATAAGCATTTAATTTATTAGGAGCCAGCAGGTGACATGGTGGTTAAGGTGCTGGATCCCACATGTCCAACCACAGATTGAGACCTGGACCTGGCAGCCTGAAAATGATGCTGAGGGGCCAGCAGGTGGTGTGGTAGTTAAGGTCACTGAACTCCCTCATGGCTGACCGTGGTTCAAGTCCCAGACCTGGTGGCTTGCTTTTTCACTTTCTCTCTCTCTCTCTCTCTCTCCCCTCGTCTATGGTCAAATTTAAAGAAAGAAGAAAAAGAAGGAAGGAAGGGAGGGAAGGAAGGAAGGGAGGGAGGGAGGAAGGAAGGAAGGGAGGGAAAGGGAGGGAGGGAGGGAAAGGGAAGGGAAGGGAAAGGAAGGGAAGGGAAGGGAAGGGAAGGGAAGGGAAGGGAAGGGAAGGAAAGGAAAGGAAAGGAAAGGAAAATAATTCTTTAAAAAAAGAAAAGAAAACGACACTAGGGGTGTGTGTGTGTGTGTGTGTGTACCCAAAATCCCAACAGGAAAAAGAAAAGGGACTAAAGCATGGCCATCCACCCTGGGGGATGACTTCTCACTTTCCCTCTCTCAGTCTCTCTCCAGCAAGCACACGTGCCCTATGGCAAAAAACTAAACACAACACAACAGAAACCACATCTAATTTATGACAAAAAATATATAATACACCTACACAAATAAAATAAAAATGTTTATTCCTACACAGATATCCCCAATACTAAAACTGCCCCCTTTGAACTTCTAATAAAAGCAGTATCTGAACAGTATAGAATACCAATAGCTTTTAAGATCCATTGTAGACAAATTCTTCCACATCCACCAATCATGTTATTTGACACAGCAAAACTTAAGAATGACTTTATAATTCTATGCTTACTATTTTAATTCTAGAAATTAAATATAAATATAGCTGCTAAAATGCTTAGAATTAGGGACCAGCAAACCTCTCAGTTCAAGTCCTGAACCTGGTGGCTTGCTTTTTCCACTCTCCCTTTCTCTCTGTCTCTGTATCTCTCTGCTCAAACTGAATACTACTAATAATGATATTAAATGTTTTAAGAAAAAGTGAATAAAAATTTAAAATAATTAGGGACCAGCAGATGGCATAACAGTTACATTGCTGGACTCCCAAATGGCTGACTGCAATTCAAGTCCCAGATCCAGTGACTTCAAACTCACGCTGGGCGCATGTGAATACGTGCCCAAGATCCCAAGAGAATGGAAGAGAAGAGATTGTGGTGTGGTCATCCCCCGCCCCCGGGGAGTTGATTTCTCACTTTCTGTCTCTCTGCCTCTCCATGCCTCCAGTGAGTGCACACGTCCTATATAGCAAAAATCTCTCTGAAAAAAAAAATTACAATTAGAAAGGACTCAAAATTACTAAATTTCTATATGTACTTCAACTAAAACAACTTTTCTTTAATATTTAATATTCTTTTCCTTAATACTCTTTTTTGTTGTTGTTAGTTTTTGCCACAAGGCACATATGCTCACCAGAGAGAAAAAGAGAGAAAGAGGCAAAGTGAGGAATCACTCCTCAGAGGGGATGGCCACACGACAATCCCCTCCTTTCCATTCTCTTCTTGGGATTTTGGGCACGCATGCATGCACCCAGCATGATTTTCATGGCTCCTGGTCTGGAATTCAAAACTGCAGATTTTGCCATGTGAGATCCAGTGCCTTAAACTCCACACCGCCTGCTGGCCCCGATACTCATTTTTGAAAGACATTCTTTTTTTTTTTTTTCATCTCAAGAAGTTCTTCTCAGCATGAAGCTCCATAGAATGGTTTCCAAGTGCTATGTAAGAATGAAGGAGAGAAAGTGTAGACCAGTAGTACTAACCAGAGTGAAAATAAGTATCTAAAGACTCATATTATGTGTTTTATTATGGTCCCCAGCAATACAAGGTATAAAAAGTTACCCTTCAAAAGGAAATGTCACAATTATTATTTCGATTTGTAGTCCGACACTAAGGCTCTATGACTAAGAACTCTGTCAGTGAAAAACTTTTTTGGCCTTGTGTCTTAGGAAGAGTTCAGCAAGCATTTCATAGAAATATGGAATGCTGAATTAAATGTGACAGCACACAAAATGAAAGCAGTAACCTGCAATCAGCTCACTGTATTTTAGTTCTACCACTGCAAAATAGGTGGCCCGCAGTGACACATTACCAAAACTCACAGAGATTATGGAACTTCCTCCATTTGTCAAATATTTGTATTTGTCCCCCAAATCTGTTTTATTGGAATAAATGACAGACTATTATAACTTCGTTCAGCTTCAAATATGGAAAACTCTCTTTCCCACCTCCTAGATTCGGTGGGATTTTTATTTACTCTGAATGTTTAATGCTGCAATTGAAGTTGCAATTAAGTCATCCTGTTGCAACGTAAAGATTTTCATGAACAGGTCATAAATGCATTAAATAACAGCCCCTCTAAGTCACAAGAGCAGTGAATGGTTAGAATATGCCCACTTTGCAACAAAGTGAAAGCTTAGCAAGGAAGAACTGGCACAATGCACGCCTCTACTCCAGTGTTAGCACGTACTACTCTCAGCCTCAAATACAGCAAAACTCTCGCTCCACATCTTACTCTCGGCAATACTGCTGTGACCTTGGTGCGCTGAATGGGGGAAGAGGACAAAGTGGGAAATAAGAATGCAAATAAACAGGCCCTTGAGGAAATTGCACTTTACCAACTGCTTCAAAACCAGTGAGTCCAGGGGGTCAGCAGGTGGTGTGGCAGTTGAGGTGCTGGACTCCCACATAGCTGACCATGGTTCGAGTCCTGGACCTGGCAGCTTGCACACTCT
>NW_006203910.1:1414440-1425796 GCF_000334495.1 Tupaia belangeri chinensis
TCTCTCTCTCCTCTCTCTCTCTCTCTCTCTCTCTCTCTCTCTCTCTCTCTCATATGTCCTATAGTAAATTAAATAATAACAACAAAATTAAATAAATAATTAATAATAATTTTTTTAAAAAACTAGTGAACCCTTCTCCAGGCCCATCCCAAATCACTAGAATAAGACAATGGAGACTCAAAGAGATAAAACCGTACCATGAACCAGTGCCCCCAGCTATGGACAACACCTCTCTCCCCTTGGCAAACAATCATTGAAGCAGAAAGGCAAGAAAGAGGCCTCTCATGCCCTTTTTTCTTAGACAGGGTCTCTCTACATTGTCATCCTCCTGCCTCAGCCTCCCAGTTAGGACTACGCGTGTGCACTACCATGCCAGGTTTCTTTATAGATAAGATCTTGCCACATTGCCCAGGCCAGCCTCCAGCTCACAATCTTCCTGCCTCAGGTTCCCCATGTCACTGGGATTGCAGGTACATGCGAGTGCACCCAGCCCTTACGTTGGACCAGGAATTGTACCCAGACCTCCCAGGTGGTCCCAGCCTGCAGAGCACAGTGTCTTAGCAGCACACGCCACCATGGTTCGGCCAGCAGTCTCCTCTGGAGAACCTGACTGTGTATACAGAATACCAGGCTAGTCTACTACAGCAGCTACGCTCACCTGAGAAGAAGCCAGTACTCCATTCACACTGCTGGCCCCCAGAGTGATCTTTTAAAAATACAAATGTGATCATATTTTCTCCTTTATAAGTTGCATTGACCTGACCAAATTACTCAGGACAAATTATTCAGCCTCCCTATGCCTCGATTCCTCATCTGTAAAGTAGGGATGTAGAGTTCCAGGGCTGATGGGAGGATAATGAGCTAATATTTATAATGAACCTGGAACATAATTAAGAACTAAATAAGTATCTGCTTTTTCACTATCATTTCACCACCCACCTACCTCCCTGCCTCAGAAACATCTTAAGTTAAACCTCATTTATATGCCCTATTAAAGGTTCCACCTGATCTGATCCAGCCACTCAGCAGCCTCATCTCAAGTGACTCTCCCCCTCTCCTCTCCTCAGCAGCACTGGTCCTTGGGGAATACTTCCCTGATCTCCCAGCCCACACTAGACACCCGCGCTGTCCTCCCTTGTAGCGCCCTCTGTAAGCACGGAACCACACAAAGAACATCCGTACACCGTGCTACTTGCTTTGACATTAGTCTCCTCCACTACCAAGTAATTTTAACAGACTGAAGGACCCTGTCTTGTTCACTTTATCCCAAATGGTTGGCATATCATGTGGCAGGGGAGTGCTCAATATATTATTAAATACAAAGGGAGAAATAAGGTGGTGGCACAGGAGTAACACAACTGGACCCACATGGGAACGGTTCCTGGTTCATATCCCAAGACCTCCATCAGCATACCAGGTACATATACCAAGGATCTGGGCCAGCTGAGAGTAGACTGCAGACTGGAGACCCTGTTCAGTTCACCTCTCTCACTCTCTCTTGTCCCTCTCTGTCTTTCTCTCAAAGAAGAAATAAACAAATTGGGCCGGTAGGTTGGCATGGTGGTTAAGAATGCTGGACACTGCCACATGGCCGACCATGGTTTGAGTCCCAGACCTTGAAGGAGGCCATTTAACCTCTCTGATGTCAGTTTCCTCACCTATTACCTGGAGATAATACTACTTCATGAGGCTGTTAGGAATCAAATGAAGCATTAAAGCATTTTGTAAATTAGAAAATGCTCTTAAATATTTGGCTTATTGGAGGCCAGCAGGTGGCATGGTGGTTAGGGGCGCTGGACTCCTGCATGGCCGACTACGGTTCAAGTCCTGGTGGCTTGTTTTCTAACTTTCTCTCTCTCTCTCTGTCTCCCTCTGGTCAAATTAAAAAATAAATGAATGAATAAATAAAATGGCCATGCCGCAATTCCTTCTCCTCTCTGGATCTTGAGCACGCACGCACATGCGCCCAGCATGAGTTTAAGTCATCTGGTTTGGGACTCGAACTGTGGCAGACTATATGGGAGTCCAGAGACATAGCCATTACGCAACTGCTGGTCCCAAGTTAAATAATTCTTAAAAAAAGAAGAAATAAATGAGTCAAAGCTACAACAAAAAAGAAAAGGAGAAGTTCTTTCACTCATTCTATCTCCTGTTACCTTGTTCTGGAAGGTGAGAAAGAGAAAACCATAAGGTATAAAAGCAGGGCCAAATGGTGGCATAGTGGTGGCACAGGTGGACCCACATGAGAAGGCCCTGGGTTCTCACCCTGCAGTTTCCCAGGGCATGCCAGGGTGGCTGAGACTGGAACTGGATCATGTTGTGAAGACTCTATTAGGGGTGCCTTCTCTCCCTCTCCCTCTCCCTCTCTCTCTCTCTCTCTCTCAGGGAAGAAATAAACATTTTTTAAGAAATAAGGTGGTGTGGTGATTAAGGCACTGGATACTCCCACATGGCTGACCACAGTTCAAGCCCCAGACCTGGTGGCTTGCTTTCTCACTTACTTACTTTCTCTCTCTCTCTCTCTCTCCCCCCACCCCCCTCTGGTCAAATTAAAATAAATGAATGATTAAATAAAAAGTTAAATAATTATTTTAATAAATAAGTTAATTAGTTAATTAATTAATTAAAATAAGGTGCATGAATTCTGCCACCTTCCCTCTCCCTATTTACCATCCCTTTCCTCTCATCTTTTACCTTTTCTCTCTTCCCTCCTCTCATCCTTAGCAGCTGAACCTTCATTCCACGGCCCTCTGAGGTTTCCTCACTCCTCCATCTCCTTCCAGCTGGCCACCACCCAAACAGACATTGTCAGACCTCACCCCTGACCACAAACTGCCTATAATGAAAAGCCCTGTTTACATTCAAACCAGAGCTGTGGCCAGAATGCAATGGGCTCTGCAATGATCACAGGGAACAAACTTTCAGTATCGCCAAAGAAGGAGCATAAACAGCCGTATCATCTGAGATGATTTTTTTTTTTTATTGCTGCTACTTGACTACCACTTGGCCCACCTCCCAAGTGACATGCCACACCACTATAAACACAATCCATATTTAGGACTGCAGAGAGAAGCAGGGTTGTATCATACGCAGAAATAGCCCAGAAGGTCTAAGTGGAAAGAGCACAGCATTTGAACACTGAGAACCGGGGTTTGCACCAACACCATGGCAATCCTGATAGCCATGTGACCTTGAAGGAGGCCATTTAACCTCTCTGATGTCAGTTTCCTCACCTATTACCTGGAGATAACACTGCTTCATGAGGCTGTTAGGAATCAAATGAAGCATTAAAGCATTTTGTAAATTAGAAAATGCTCTTAAATATTTGGCTTATTGGAGGCCAGCAGGTGGCATGGTGGTTAGGGGCGCTGGACTCCTGCATGGCCGACTACGGTTCAAGTCCTGGACCTGGAAGCTTGCTTTCTCTCTCTCTCTCTCTTTCTCTCTGGTCAAATTAAAATAAATTAATTAAATAATTCTTAAAAAAAAAAAATTGGCTTGGGGCTGGCAGATGACATGGTGGTTAAGGGCACTGGATTCCCACATGGTCAACCATGATTTGACTCCTGGACCTGGCAGCTTGCTTTCCCGCTTTTCCTTTCTCTCTCTCTTCCTGTCTCTCTCTGGTCAAATTAAAAACTAATAATAATAAATGGAAATAAATAAATAAATTATTATTTTAAAAGTATATGGCTTATTGCTAACTAAAGTTTAACATTTCAATGAATTCTCCTTTCAAGTCTAACTAATATTAGGCTGGTGGGACAGTAATTACAGTTTTGCATTGTTGTAATTTGCCACTTAAGACTGGAATACATTCTTAAATGTGGTTATATTATACATCATTTTAATGTGCATTTCTCACTTTATTTTTTTTGCTAATGACCTATTACTTGCTGTTTATTTCATATATGTTTTGGACTATGGAGATGATGTTAGACAAAAAGCAAAACTGAGTGATTTTCTTATTCAAGTTCAAAAATGAATCAACAGTGGGGAACCAGCAGTTAGCGTAATGGCTATGTCGCTGGACTCCCACGTAGTCGACCGCGGTTCGTGTCCCGGACCCGGTGGCTTAAAACTCACGCCGGGTGCGTGTGTGTGCATGCCCAAGATTCCGAGAGGAGAATGGAGGAGAAGGGATTGCAGCGTGACCATCCCCCCTGGGGGGTGATTTCTCGCTTTCTGTCTCTATGTCTCTCTCTGTCTGTCTGGCGAGCGCACGCGCCCTACAGTGAAAATCTCTCCAAAAAAAAAAAAAAATGAATCAACAGTGGAGACAACTCGCAACATCAACAACACATCTGGCCCAGAAATTGCTGAAAAACACACAGTACAGTGCTGGTTCAAGAAATTTGCAAAGGAGGGACCAGCAGTTAGCGTAATGGCTATGTCGCTGGATTCCCACATAGTCGACCACGGTTTGAGTCCCAGACTGGTGGCTTAAGCTCACGCTGGGTGCGTGTGCATGTGTGCCCAAGATCCTGAGAGGGGAATAGAGGAGAAGGAATTGTGGCCATCCCCCTTAGGGGGTGATTTCTTGCTTATTGTCTCTCTGTCTCTCTCTGTCTTTCTGGTGAATGCACACATCCTATAGCAAAAACCTCTTTTTAAAAAAAAGGAAAGGAAAGGAAAGGAAAGGAAAGGAAAGGAAAGGAAAGGAATTCACAAGGGGGACAAGAGCCTTGAAAGTGAGGAGCATAGTGGCTGCCCGTAAGAAGTTGACAACGACCAATTGAGAACAGTCATTGAAGCTGATCCTCTTACAACTACATGAGAAGTTTCTAAAGAAGTCAATCTCAACTGGAAGGTGAAAAAGTTCAGTAAGTGGGTGCCCCATGTGCTGACAGAAATACAAAAAGAAGATTAAATGGTTTGAAGCATTGTCTACTCTTATTCTATGCAACAATGACAAACCATTTCTCAATCAAATTGTGATGTGCAATGAACAGAGATTTTATATGACAACCAGCAGCCACCACTTCAGTGGTTGGACCAGAAAGATATCCCAAAGCACTTCTCAAAGCCAAACTTGCACCAAAAAAGGGTCACGGTCATGGTTTAGTGAGGTCTAATCCACTGCAGCTTCCTGACTCCCAGTGAAACTATTACATCTGAGAAGTACACTCAGCAAATCAATGAGAGGCGCTGAAAACCAAGACAACACCCACACTCACGTCTCACAACCAAAGCTTCAAAGTTGAACAAATTGGGCTACCAAGTTTTGCCTCATCCGCCACATTCACTTGATCTCTTGTCAACCAACTACCACTTCTTCAAACATCTCGCACCCATTTTTCAGGGAAAACACTTACACAACCAGCAGACTGCAGAAGATGCTTTCCGAGAGTTCACTGAATCCTGAAGCATGGATTTTTAAGTTATAGGAATGAAAAGACTAATTTATTGTTGACAAAAAGATTGAAATGGTTCCTATTTTGGTTGATAAAGATGTGTTTGAGCCTATTTATAATGATCTAAAACTCACGGTCCAAAACTGCAATTACTTTTGTGCCAACCTAAGTCAATAAAACTAACAGAAAATAATGCTCTAAACTTAAAATTATTATAACCTTTGAGATAATATAGATTTGTTTCCTTTATAAAATCTTATTTATTAATTTCACTATTTTTATTTTGCATTTTAGCTCTGTCTCTTCCCTGTTTCTTCTAGCATATCACTATTTTCACTTTCTTCGAAATGGGTTTTATGCCTGATCTGAATGTTCAATTGCATCTATTTAACTCTTCTAAAAATTCCAAAGAAGGATTTTATCCAGGGACCAGCAGTTAGTGTAATGGCTATGTCGCTGGATCCCCATGTAGTCGACCGCAGTTCAAGTCCCAGACCCAGTGGCTTAAACTCACACTGGGTGCATGTGCGTGCATGCCCAAGAATCTGAGAGAATGGAGGAGAAGGGATTGTGACATGGCCACCCCCTCAGTGGGTGATTTCTCGCTTTCTGTCTCTCTGTCTCTCTCTGCCTTTCTGGCGAGCACACATGCCCTGCAGCAAAAAAATCTCTCCCCCCTCCAAAAAAAAAGAAATTAAAAAAAGGATTTTATTCAGTGCTGCTGATTTAAACACATTCAAATTTAATCACATTCCCCTACCTAAATTATAAACTAATCACTTATATACCCTTTAAGGTTTCCATTCTTATTTATATATTTTCAAACTTTGATACATACACAGCAAATAATACTTTTTGTTGTTCTGATTCAAGTAGCAGTGCTCCTACTCTGAGTAAACTGTAGAAACACCAAGAGATCCACTCTAGTTACAAAACATAAATGAACTAACTAAATATCTTACATATGTGGAGCTTTTCTAGGCAAATTTTAGCTACTAATCCAAGTAATTGGTCAGAGTTCCTATTGTAATGAAGGTTCACAAAATAAATATTAAAACATGGTTTCCTATTTATGAAACAGAACACTTAAAAAATTACAATGGTGTTTCTATTTTTATCATTTTGTTTATACTAGTGATTATTATACCTTGAGTCATCCTTCTCCCTTTACTAGAAAGTTGATTTCAGCACAGACAAGTAATCATATGATTAACCTCTAATAGGACAGATTTAGTATGACAAACATTACATTTCACTCTCTAAAAATGAGTTACTATCTACCTACATAAATAAGAATTTTGAACTCCAAAGATCATTTAAAAATTACATAATTCATGAGCCTGCCCATGGCCTACTGGTTAAGGTGGCTGGATCTGACATGGCCAACTGCACATTTCAAGCCTCAGATTCAGTGGATTCAAAAACATGCTGGGCACATGTGCATGCATGCCTAAAATTCTAAAAGGAGGGAGAAATAGAGGAGAAAGGATTGCAGCATGACCAGGCCATATGGGGGGAGGGGGAGATTCTTTTTCACTCTTCCTCTCTCTTTCTCTCTCTCTCTCTAGCCAGTACATATACCTTCTGCAAATTTTATTTTAAGAGTAATTCTTGCTACAGGGTGCATGTGCTTGCCAGACAGACAGAAAGACAGAAAAAGAGAAATCACCCCCAGAGAAGAAGGCCATACTACAATCCTTTCTCTTTCATTTTCCTCTCAGGATTTTGGGCATGCACATGCACGCACCTGGTGTATGGTTCAAGCCACTGGGTCTGGGACTCAAGCCACAGTTGGCCACGTTGGAGTCCAACGATGTAACCATTATGCCATCTGCTGGCCCTAAATTTTTAAAAGTTTCCTACCAGATATCAACATTTACTTCTTATCAAACACACAGCTATTCTTTCTATATATTTGGTCATTTGACTGCAAGCAATATTTAAAAGAACGTTATTGTCACTATTTTAAAATATTGGGTACTTCTCCACTAATCCCATCTAGTGATAATCCTCTTGGTGATTCAGTAGCTTGATCCTTTACTTTTAGTTAAACCTCCTTGCTGGTTTTAAAAATATCACTATTTCAATTTATCTGTACACCTCTCACATTAAAGTGGAACCCCTTCTAGTCTATCTTAATAAATTATATTATTTGAAAAGATTATACTAATCTAAAAAACAGAAAAATTACCTTATAGCCTATTGTCTTCCGATAATAAAGAATTTCCTTTTCCAGAAGCTCAAATAAACGTGGTGGGAAAAACTGAAAATCCTGAACATTTGGCTGTTTGGAAGGCCGTGGAGCCAGTGAGGGGAAAATGTATTACATATATACAGAATTTGTTTTCAGTACATGAAGTGAACATACTTATCTCTTTTGATATATGAAAAAAATCAACACAATGGAATCCATTTAATAACTGGGCCATTTGAAGTGCTTTTTGTATTGTTAGGGACTGTGATCTGGCAATAATGTAAGTAGATCTGAATCACAGACCATGTTACAAGAGAAATCTATGGTAGGACATACAAACTAGCCTTGTACTGTTTTACCTTTGGAATCTTTGGCTCGCTGACACGCAAAGCCTCTCTAAAGTAGGCATCCACTGCGTAGTTTGCTTTGCGTTCCCGTTTAGGAGGTTCAATCCATTCCACCATACCAAGCTATACACAACAAACAAGACAAGGGGTTTAATTACTCCAAACGGTTTTATCAAAATCAAGTACATCAAGGCCCAACCACGGTGGCACATTCTACTAAGATGCTGTGCTCCGTAGGCTGGGACCGCATGGGAGGCCCAGGTTTGATTCCCAGGCCAACCTAAAGGCCAGGCACAGAGATGCATGCCTATAATCCCAGCAACTCAGGAAGGCTGAGGCAGGAAGATCTAGAGCTTGAGAATGGCCTGGGCAACATAGCAAGATCCTGTCTTTGAAAAAAAAGCTGGACAGGGCCAGTAGGTGGTGTGATGGCTAAGGCACTGGATTCCCACATGGCTGCCCCTGGTTCAAGTCCAAGACCCAGTGGCTTGAAAATCACAACAAATAGATAAACAAATAAATAGGGGGAATATGTTTTTAAAAAAATAAAAAAGAGGTGGGCAGGGTGGTCCATGCCTATGTCCCAGCTGGGAGGCTAGTGCAGGAGAATCACAACAAAGAGGTCCTCTCTTTAAAAAAAATAATAAAATACATCAAGGCCATCATATAAAACCAAAGCTGTTAGAATTAAAATATGCTTTGAAAAGCAATTATACTTCCAAAGTTCTAAAACCTTCTACTGTACACCAAGTGTATGTGCAAAGATGGCATTCTTTAAAAAAAAAAAAAGGGTCAAGAATTAATTCTTCCTTGGTGATAGAAGAGAATTTGCAGAATCTTTATGTCAAAATGAATCAATAAAGGGCAGCTAATACAGAAGGAAGAGTAACATTGATTTTGATAACTGTATGAATTAGAAAATAAATTAAAGGGGTGAATGAGAAACATCAACATCACAGACATCTATCCCTACATATCAAGACAAATGCTCAAATGAGACCTTCTGGAAAGATAGCTGTGGCATAATGGGAAAAAAGTCAGTCGAGTCAGAAAAACCTAGACTTGAATTCAGCTTCTGTCACTTCACCAAGTTGTGTAACTTTGGGGAAATTATTTTCTCTGTAAAATGAGAATAATACCTATGCCTTAAGGAGTCAATGTGAATGTATACATGAAAACATTGGGTAAACTTCCAAGAGTTGAATGTAAGGTATTATCAAACATCCAAAGTAATGTGACCAATAATTTGGTAGCTTTATAAAATTTTACCCCATCAGCTAGAAAACACAATTGAACAGTAAACAAACAAAACTGACAATACAAAGTTCTGGAATCTGAGGAAAGGTTTTCTAATTCATGTGTTTTTCTTGATTTCACACTGTTTAACTGAGTGCCTTTACATTAAATAGACCATTACTGGTCCCACTCTATTTGATCTTATTGACAGGTTTGATTCTAACTTAGCATCATATTTTAAGAGTAGATGGTAAACTAAGGTGACCAGGATGGTAAGAGAACTGCAAACTTTTACAGTGTCTATAGAGAAATAAAAACCAGGAGTAGACATAATAGCAGTATTCACATATCTATCAAATAGAAAAGACAATTCTTTGTTAATTCAGAAGATTAAAACCAATATGGAGGGCCAGCCCACAGTGCACTGGTTAAACCCTGTGCACAGGGAGCTGGATCCTATATGGCTAACCACAGTTTGAATCCCAGCCCCAGAAGGTTGAAAAACAAGCCAGGTGCATTTGTGTGCATGCACAAGATCCTAACAGGGAAGAAAAATGGAGGCAAAAAGACTGCAGCATGATCTCTCTCTCTCTCTCTCTCTCTCTCCCCCCCTCCCTCCCTCCCTCCCTCCTGTAAGTTCACATGCCCTCTGGCAATTAAAAAAATCAACCTGTACAGTTATAAGGAAGTAGACTGCTACTCAATATAATTTAACAACTATGCATTAAGTACCTACTATATTATGCGCAAGTCAGTATCAGACACAGAAAGAGGTAGAAGATAACCTTTTTCATCAAAAAGTTTCTAAGTCAAATGAGAAGTTTTTCTGAGAATTGGAGAATATAGAACAGTGAAATGAACTATACCAAGAAAGGTAAGATTCCTAATACTACAATATTCAAACGGAAGCTGGGTATCTGCTCTACATGCTACAGATGGGATTTCTTAATTACAAGAAAGGTTAGTGAATGAGTTTTAAGGCTTCTTTTAACTCTAAGGGTCTAACAATATGAATATTAAGTAAATATTTAAGTGATATTTAAGTAAAATAAAAAATACCCAAAGCAGTGAAACAAATTTTGCTTTTGTTTCCCAGGGGGATTAATGTAAGGTCAAAGTAATGGAAAAGATATTTTGTAAACCACCTGTGTTTTATCTTGTTCAACTGGAGTGAAAAAAATTAATATTAGGCTTTTTTACATAATAATATCATTTATTTATTTTTCATTTCATTTTCTTTTATGACAATACCACACCTCCCTGTGACATCAATACTTTGCCTCCCTATTTTTCTTCTAAATGTCCTTCCTCAGACCTTCCTCTTGCACACATACTGTATCTGGTATTTACATCTATATACTGTGTTTCTATATCCTTTAGTGAATTAGTTTCAGTCATAGAGTGTGGACACTTGGTATATATTAAGTGGGGACATACAATACCTCTCCTTCATAGCCTGGCTTGCTTAACTCAGCAGTAAGTCTTCCATATTCATCCACTTCCTGTCAAAAGCCAGGGTTTTGTTGTTTTGTAGTGCTGAATAGTATTCCATTGAGTATATTTGCCACAGTTTTTCTATCCATTCATCTGTTCATGGGCATTTGGGTTGGTTCCATGACTTAGCAATCGTGAATAGTGCCACAATAAACATCGATGTGCAAGCACTTTTCCGATGAAGAATTCTTCTGTCCTTTGGGTAGATACTGAGGAGTGAGATTGCTGGATCATATGGTAGTTCTATTTGTAGATTTTTGAGGAATCTCCAAATTGTTCTCCACAGCAGCTGGACCAATTTACATTCCCACCAGCTGTGTAAGAGAGTTCCCCTTTCACCACACCCCTGCCAGCACTTACCATTTTTTGCATTTTTTTTAATCTTAGTCATTCTGACTGGGGTTAGATGGTATCTCATTGTTGTTTTGATCTGCATTTCCCTTACAATGAAGGATGTTGAGCATTTTTTCATATGCCTTTTAGCTATTCGTATGTCATCTTTAGAGAGTGGTTTTTTCCAACTCATTCCCCCATCTTTTAATAGGATTGATCGTCTTTTTTCAGAACAGCTGCTTGAGTTCCTTGTGAATTCTGGTTATCAGTCCCTTATCTGACACATAGTTTACAAAAATATTTTCCCATTCTGTGGGTTGTCGGTTCACACTTGTTACTGTGTCCTTTGCTGTGCAGAAACTTCTTAGTCTAATATAGTCCCACTTGTCTATTTTAGG
>NW_006203910.1:1426511-1434627 GCF_000334495.1 Tupaia belangeri chinensis
TGAAGGTCTTTAACTTCTTTGGTTAGATTTATCCCTAAGTATCTTACACTTTTTGTGGCTATGGTAAATGGAACAACTTTTTTTAGTTCTATCTCAGTCTGCCTGTTATTCATATACAGAAATGCTATAGATTTCTGGATACCAATTTTGTATCCTGCAACTTTACTGTATTCATGTATTACTTACAGAAATTTTTTCATGGAAACCATTGGGTCTTCTACATATACAATCATGTCATCTGCAAATAGAGACAGTTTCACTTCTTCTTTTCCTATTTGAATGCCTTTTATTTTTTCCTCTTTCCTAATTGCATTGGCCAGGACTTCCAGTACTATATTGAAAAGGGGTCGAGAAAGTGGGCAACCTTGTCTTATACCTGTTTTCAGTGGAAAAACTTTCAACTTTTCTCCATTGAGGATAATGTTCACTGTGGGTTTTTCATAGATAGCTTTTATTGTGTTGAGAAATGACCCTTCTATGTCGATTTTGCTGAGAGTCTTGATTATGAAGGGATGTTGTATCTTATCAAATGCTTTTTCTGCATCAATTGATATGACCATATAGTTTTTATTTTTCTTCCTATTAATATGGTGTATTACATTTATGTGTTTTAGTTTAAATTAGCTTTCTTAAAGTAATGTATTTGGTCATTTAACCTATACATGTTTGAAAGTCTAGGTGTTTTAGTTTAAATTAGTTTTTTAAAAGTAATGTATTTGGTCATTTAACCTATACATGTTTGAAAGTCTAGGTATTCAAATTTAAAATAAGCATTAAAGGCCAATTCCTGAAGTTTCAAAAACAGAATAAATCATGCTTACTTAGTTTGTTTTAGCTAACAGTATATTAATATGACTTATTGGAGTTCCCTTATTCAGGAACAATGCCAGCCATCATGATATAATTTACCAGTATGGTTGTAAAGTAACACATAGGCTGAACAAACCGAATGTGAAAATCTACTTCGATGTACTGAATATAACTCCCAAGACTTACAAATCATATTGGTCGGGCTAGTAGGTGGCATGGTGGTAAGGGCACTGGACTCCCACATAGCTGACAGTAGCTCGAGCGGTGGCTTTGTCTCTTTTTCTCTTTCTCTTTCTCTTTCTCTCTCTCTCTCACACACACACATGTGCCCTACATGAAACTAAAAAACAATAATGAAATTAAATAATTATTTTAAAAAGAAATATTTTATTTAACTATTTATTTATTTATTTATTTATTTCAATTTGACCAGAGAGAACAAAAGTGAGAAAACAAGTTGCCAGGTACAGGACTTGAACCGTGGTCAGCCACATGGGAGTCCAGCACCCTTAACCACTACACCATCTGTCGGGTCCTAAACCTCTATTCTTACAAATTACTCAGACTCAGGTATAATTCGTTATTAGCAACAGAAAGGACTAGAACACCAGGCAAATATGCGAAGAGAACAACCATTAATTCAGGAAAAAAACTCTGATTCTGGATTATTACTATTACTGACAAATATTCAATTATAAAAATACAGAATTCATCTTACTTACAGTCATGTGTTGCTATAACAACAGGCACACATTCTGAGAAATGCATCCTTAGGCAATTGAATCATTGTCTGAGCACCACAGAGTGGACTCAGACTAACCTAGGTGGTCTAGCCC
The DNA here is from genome assembly GCF_000334495.1 of Tupaia belangeri chinensis. Lineage (NCBI taxonomy): Eukaryota > Metazoa > Chordata > Mammalia > Scandentia > Tupaiidae > Tupaia > Tupaia belangeri. Next base: position 1,428,158 of record NW_006203910.1, read on the forward strand.
CCTACACACCTGGGCTACGTGGCCTAGCCTATTCGAATCTTACAGGGCCACCACTGCACATGCAGGCTGTCACTGACTGTGACTTCATTATGCTACTGAAGACTATATTACTAAAATCTCCGTGTCTGTGCATTGTTATTTTGCTAGAATTGGCAGCAAAGGAAAACCTGCTCTATTTAAATAGACAAGTATTTCACTAAGCTTAATTTTGCTCTAAAAGTGTGGATGGGAAGCCTCACTGACATTTATAGGGTCATCTGCAAAGTCATGATACATATTTGCATAGAAAAACACATCATTTAACTTTTCTGACAACCCAAAAGTCACCACTGTTTAACATTTTTTCCCACTTCATAGAATACCCTTAGTACCAAAAAGTCCATAGGAATAATTACAAAATTAATAAAATTCATATCACATAATGAGATCTCAAAAGCATTATCAGGAAAGCAATTTCCACCCTGGGCAGACAGGCCAGCACTTCCATCTCAACAGGATACAACATAAGCACTCTAAGATTGTAGATAAAGCGACCAGGTAGATATAAGTCAAGAAACTAAAAGCTATCAGAACCAATGACAGCAACTAAGAATTATCAGCATATTATCAGCAATGCAAACTAAAATGACTCACCTCACATTTTTTAGTAAAATCAATACCTAAGAATCAGTTTTTTTATTTTAATAAAATTCACTTCCGTCAGTTCAAAAATATCAGCAGGTTTATGGGACAATCTAAGCAACAAAAGTAATAACAGAATTGGATTATAACCCCCCAAAATAAAGTAGACATCCATAAGTTCATACTAATATAAATTAAAAACTCAGAGCCAGCAGACGGCATAGTGGTTACGGTGCTACACTCCCACATGGCCGACTGCAGTTCAAGCCCTGGACCTAGCAGCTTGAGGATCATGCTGGGTGCTTGTGCATATGTGCCTAGAATCCTGAAAGGAGAATGGAGGAGAAGGGATCGCTATGTGGCCATCTCCCCGGGGGGCGGGGGGGGTGACTTCTCATTTTCCCTCTCCCTGTCTGTCTCTGCCAAGTGCACATGTCCTACGGCAAAAACCTCAAAGCAAAACAAAGTGAACTTGTAAATAAATGCGGGAAAAGCAGCTCTTCCATACAAATCCCAATTAACTAATATAGATGGGACAAGGAAAATACAAAATTACCATTAGGCGGACACCACAACAGCTGCTGCGCATAAGCTCCACCAAGAGAAGCTAAAAATTAGTGGGTGAAAGATTGGAGAACATCGGGAACCAGCAGTTAGCGTAATGGCTATGTCGCTGGACTCCCACATAGTCGACCGCAGTTCGCGTCCCGGACCCAGTGGCTTAAAACTCACGCCGGGCACGTGTGCGTGCGTACCCAAGATTCCGAGAGGAGAATGGAGGAGAAGGGATTGCGGTGTGACCATCCCCCCTGGGGGGGTGATTTCACGCTTTCTGTCTCTATGTCTCTGTCTCTCTGTCTGGTGAGCGCACACACCATATAGCGAAAACCTCTCCAAAAAAAAATAGATTGGGGAACATCCACAATATTTACCATTTATGAAGGGAAAATGGTAACCTGACAATGGAGAAACCCAGCAGATACCACAGCAGACAACACAACCCAGCTTCCATGGCACAGTGCAGAGTCTACTGGACTGCAGAGCTTGAACACACATACTGGCCACAGTTTGACTCCTTGGACTGGTTGGCCTCAAAACATACCAGGCATGTGTGCACATGTCCAGGATCCTGGCAAGACAGAAGGCTGGAGGAATGGGTACACAACATAACCAGAGCCCTGTGGTGGATGCCTCCCACGCTCGCTCCTTCTTTCTCTCTCTATCAGTCCTTCCCTCCCTCTCTCACATGCACACATGCACTGTCATGAACAAATAAAAAAAAAAACACACAGAGTTAACATCACCAGTAATGAAACATACTGACATTATATATTCCCTGATGTGATGGACTGAAAAGAAAATAATATGCTTCTGTGGTATTCTCGCCAAAAAGCATGATGCCAATCAAATCATGAGAAAATTTTAGATAAACCCAAAGTGAGAGACAAATTACAAAATAACTGATGAGGACACTTCAGAGGCATCAAGGCTATGACAATAAGGAAAGAACTGTCACAGACTAGAAAGGACTAAGGACACAGCAACAAACACACAATGTAGTGCTCAGAAGAGCAGGCGCAAGCGGCAAGGCACCACTGCACAAGGCTGGGGGCCACATGGGAGGCCCAGGATCAGTTCCCAGAACAACCTAAAGAGGCCAGGCATGGGGGACCAGCAGATGGTATAATGGTTACATCACTGGACTCCCATGTAGTTGACCACAGTTCAATTCCTGGACCTGGCGGCTTAAAACTCACACCAGAGGGAACCAGCAGTTAGCATAATGGCTATGTCGCTGGACTCCCACATAGTTGACTGCGGTTTGCATCCAGGACCCGGTGGCTTAAAACTCACACCAGAGGGAACCAGCAGTTAGCGTAATGGCTATGTCGCTGGACTCCCACATAGTTGACTGCGGTTTGCATCCAGGACCCGGTGGCTTAAAACTCACACCAGAGGGAACCAGCAGTTAGCGTAATGGCTATGTCGCTGGACTCCCACATAGTTGACTGCGGTTTGCATCCAGGACCCGGTGGCTTAAAACTCACACCAGAGGGAACCAGCAGTTAGCGTAATGGCTATGTCGCTGGACTCCCACATAGTTGACTGCGGTTTGCATCCAGGACCCGGTGGCTTAAAACTCACACCAGAGGGAACCAGCAGTTAGCGTAATGGCTATGTCGCTGGACTCCCACCTGTAATCCTAGCTAACTGGGAGGCTGGGGCAGAGGATTATGACCTGGAAGGAACCTATCAAAAATATCTCTATATAGGGGCCAGCAGTTGGCATAATGGCGATGTCACTGGACTCCCATGTAGCCGACTGAGGTTCAAGTCCTGGACCCAGTGGCTTAAACTCACGCCGGGCGCGTGTGCATGTGTGCCCAAGATCCCGAGAGGAGAATGGAGGAGAAGGGATTGTGGCGTGACCATCCTCCCTGGGGGGTGATTTCTCACTTTCTGTCTCTCTGTCTCTCTCTGTCTTTCTTGTGAGCACACACGCCCTATAGCAAAAACCTCTGAAAAAATCTCTACATATCCTTCTTTCTCTCTGTCTCTCATAAAAAAAAAAGATGCAAGGTAGGTCAAAAGAATGAGAAGACAAGCTACAGACTGACAGACAATATTTGTCTGATACAGGATCATTATCCAAAATATGCAAAAAGTGCCTAAAACTCAACAATAAGAAAATGAGCAGCCCAGTTAAAACATGGGCAAAAACTTGAACCAAAAGAGATACAAAGATGGTAAGTAAGCCACATGAAAAGATGCTCATCATATGTCACAAAGGAATCACAGAAGAGAACAACAATAACAAGATACCATATGCCTATTAGAATGGTGAAAACCCCAGACACTGACAACTCCAACTGACGGTGAAGATGGAGAGCAATTGGAACTCACATTCACTGCTGGTGGAAATGCAAAATATTACAGCAACTACAGAACACGGTTTGAGTTTCTTACAAAGCTGTGTATTCTGTTCCCTGAGGTCCAGAAATCACACTCCTTGCCATTTTCCAAAAGGAGTTGGGAACTTATGCCCACAAAAATAAAAAGCACAGAAGTGTACAGCTTCCGTGTTCAGAAGCTTCTGCGTTGAGGATAGCAGATGGTGTAGTGGTTAAGGCGCTGGACTCCCACATAGCTGACCACGGTTTGAGTCCCGGACCTGGTGGCTTGCTTTCTCACTTTTCTGTCTCTTACTCTGTCCCCATCTGGTATGTATGTATGTATGTATGTATGCATGTATAAATAAATAAATAAATAAAGCTAAATAAAATCATTTAAAAATTTAAAAACGCTTCTGTGTTTAGAAGTTACAACAGCTTCATTTGTAACTGCCAAAACTTAGAAGCAACCGAGAAGTCATTCAAAATGTAAATAGATAAAACCGTAGTATACCCAAACAATGGAATAATACTCAGCACTAAAAAGACATGAGCTAGCAAGTCCCAAAGACATAGAGGAACCTTCATCATATATTACTAAACGAAAAAAAAGCCAACATGAAAAGGCCGTACGTACCTATATGACATGCTGGAAAAGGCAAAATTATGGAGACAGTACGATGATCAGGGTTTACTAGCGATTAAGGGGAGAAGAGGATGAATAGGTGAAGCACAGAGACATTTAGAGCAGTGAAACTATTCTGTGTGACACCACCATGGTAATACATATTGGCACACATCTGGCAAAACCCACAGAATACGCCACACCAAGAAAGAACTGTAAGGTAGATGATGGACTGCGGGTGATAATGTCAGTGTTAGTTAATCTGTTCTAAGAAATGAACCACCCTCATGCAGGACGTTGGTTGTGGGCTAGGCTGTGTATGTGAGTGTGGGAAGCTTACAGGGGAACTTCCTACTTTCCACTCAATTCTGCTTTGAACGTAAAATTGCTCTTAAAAATGAAATTATTGGAGCCAGCAAGAGGCATGGTGGTTAAGATGCTGGACTCTCACATGGCCAACCACAGTTCAGGTCTCAAGACCTGGTAGTGTGCTCTCTCACTTTATCTCTCTTTTCCCTTTTCTCATCAAATGAAGAACAAGTAAAATTAAATAAATAGATATTTTTTAATGAAATTATTTTGGGGGGCAAGCAGGTGGTTTGGTGGTCAACGTACTGGATCATACATGGCCAATCCTGTGCCTTGAGTCCTAGACCTGAAGGCTTGAAAGTAAGGGACAAGTAGGGACCAGGAGATGGCGTGATGATTATGTTGCTGGACACTCATGTAGTCGACCATGGTTCAAGTCCCAGACCCAGCAGCTTAAAACTCACACCAGGCGTGTGTGCGTGCATGTACAAAATCCCAAAAGAAGAATGGTGGAGAAGGGACTGTGGCATGGCTATCTCCCCTAGGGGGTGATTTCTTGCTTTCTGTCTGCCTCTCTCTGTCTCTCCAGCAAGTGCACCAGCAAAAATCTCTCTTAAAAAAAAAAGGAAAAAGAAAAACACTCAAGCACCATGGGAGTCATGTGATCGATATCTTTTTTTTTTTAAGAATTATTTATTTTATTTTATTTGTTATTGAGAGAAAGAGAAGTGAGAAAGCAAGCTGCCAGGTCCAGGACTTAAACAGTGGTCGACCATATAGGATTCCAGCACCTTAATTACTGTGCCACCTGCTGGACCCTGTGGCCAAAATCTTGAGAGGAGAATGGAGGAGATTGGATAGTGGCATGGCCAACCCCCCTGGAGGGTGATTCCTGACTTTCTCTTTCTTTCTTTGTCTCTCTGGCATGCATACATGCCCTATGGCAGAAACTTAAAAATAAATAAATAAATAAAATCTTTTTTTTTTTTGAGAGGTTTTTGCTATAGGGCATGTGCTCTCACCAGAAAGACAGAGACAGAGAAACAGAAAGCGAGAAATCACCCTCCAGAGGGGATGACCACACCACAATCCCTTCTCTTCCATTCTCCTCTCAGGATCTTGGGCACGCATGCACACATGCCCGGCATGAGTTTAAGCTACCAGGTCTGAGACTAGAACTGCAGTCGACTACATGGGAGTCCAGCGACATGGCCATTACGCCAACTGCTGGTCCCAATAAAATCAATTTTTTTAAAGATGCAATGTGGAATCGTACAATGTATCTTGTGGAACAAGTAAAGGACATTAGGGGGAAAACTGGTGTTCATTTTCTGAACTTTTTCATTACACTAACATGTAAATTGCTAAAATGAGAGGAAGCGGATATACACGAACTTCATACTATTTTGTATTCTTTTTGCTACTATCCTGCAAATCTAAAGCCATTTCAAAATACAGTGTTTTAAAATGATCACCTTATTAACAAAATAAATAAAACTCCCACTTCTTCAACAGACCTTTGCTGCTCATGCAGTATACTATAAGGCATTGTTTTCTAAGTGAGAACCTATCAAACAAAGTCCTTCTGACATGTAAATAACTAAATGTTAATATTATTACTCATATAGTTGATATAAGGCATTGTTGAAATTGCCTTATGAATATTAACTCATTTCATCATCAGAATCAACTCCATGTTGTCACTACTATAACCTCCATTTGATAGCGGAGAGAACTGAGTACCCAAAGTCACTTAATTAGTGATAAGAGTTGAAATTTCAGCTCCAGAGTTCAGGAACCTCAACCACAATTCTCTACTGCTTCCCTAAAGCAAAAGTAGGAGTGGTAGCAGCAGCAAAAATGATAATGATAATGTTGATGATGGTAATAACAAGAATAAGCCAGGAAAATGGATCAAAACTAGCTTTGCACGAGATCTTTTGACCTCCATCCAATTACACTCTAGAGCAGGGTACCATAACAGATGATGCTAATTTGAGGGTGTAATGGTCAAGGTAAAGAGT
>NW_006203910.1:1434658-1435344 GCF_000334495.1 Tupaia belangeri chinensis
TTCTGTTTTTCTCTATAATCTTCTCCTTCAAATTTGTACAAGCTTTGCTCAGTGTCCATGCGAAAATTTCTTAGAGAAGACTCTCCCATTTTCTGCAAGCGTTCATTCATCTCTGCAGTCTAAAGTTGAATATGGTGAAATGAGAAAATTATCACCAAATTAGTGGTAACAACCTGTGGATTCTCTAGCTTTTGAAAAGTCAGGTTTTGACATGAAATAATAGTCTGTGGGGCCAGCTGGTGGCATGGTGTTTAAGGCGCTGGATGCTCCCACATAGCCAACCATGGTTTGAGTTCCAGATCCAGTAACTTAAAATTCATGCCAGGTGAGTGTGCACACGTGCTCAAGATCCCAGGAGAAGAATGGAGGAGATGGGATAGTGGTGTGGCCATCTCCCCTGGGGAGTGATTTTTCAATTTCCCTCTCACTGTCTCTGTCTTTCTCTTTCTGTCTCAGGCAAGCACACGTGTCCTGTGGGAAAGGAAAAAAAATGTATAACTATGAAATAATTGAAAATGTAAATAATAACTGGATGCGTGGTGTGACTAAAGAATTGTTCAAGTGGAGTACCAGTACAATGATTATACTTTTTTATTATTTATTTTATTTTATTTATTCATTCATTTATTATTATTATTATTATTATTTAGTTTGACCAGAGAGAGACAGAGGGTGAGACTGAGAGA
>NW_006203910.1:1435808-1445918 GCF_000334495.1 Tupaia belangeri chinensis
GCCAGCCAAGTGGTGTGGTGGTTAAGGTGGCTGGATCCTACATGGCTGAATGTGTGGTTAGAGTCCTGGGCCTGGGGTGCCGGGGGGGAGGGGTCAAAAAACACCCTGGGCACACGTGCATGTGTGCCCAAAATCTTAAGAGGAGAGTGGAAGACTAGGGACTGCAGTGTGGTCATCCCCACTAGGGGCTGCTTTTTCATTCTGCCTCTCTCTTCTCTCTCTAGCAAGTGCATGTGCCAAATAGCAAATAAATAAATAAATAAATAAATAAAAATTTTAAAAATCTACATATTTCAGAAATAGTAAAATATTAAGAGCTAAAAAACTATGCCCAAGACATGCTTCAAAGTAATTCAAAGAGAAAATGAATTGGAGATGCGAATGGGCTGGAACTGAGCTGATGGCTGTTGGAAATGGGTAATGAATCCTGGGGACCCATCTTTGTACACTATACTATTGCGTACTGTTCTTACTACTTTGGCTTATATTTGAAATTATCCATAATCTGTGGGAAAAGGTAAATTAAACGAAGACAATATTCTTATTATGCTTTAACAAATTATGCTTTAGTATCTCGAGCAGAATTACCCAAAAAAAAAAATGTTTAACTATCACAATATATGAGTAGATTATTTCTAATTTAGTATTTCTAAAAAAAAAAAAATCATAAAAAATGCAGTCCTTAGGGCCAGTAGGTGGCATGGTAGTTAAGGCACTGGATCCCATGTGGCCAACTGTGTGGTTTGAGTCCCAGACCTGGTGGCTTGAAAGCCATACCAGGTACATGTGTGTGTGCTCCCAAAATCCTAATAGGAAAATGGAGCAAAAGAGACTGCTGTGTGGTCATCCATCTAGCTGGTAATTTCTCACTTTCCCTCTCCCTCTGTCCATCTCTGTCACTGGCAAGCTCATGCACCCTGTGGGGAAAAAAATCTTTAAAAAATGTAGTCCTTATACATGTGATGTAGCACAAAGTTTACTTGTTTTTTTAAGTGCAATATTTTCAATAAGCAGGAGATAGAAGGTAACTCAATTTTAAACTCCAGTTCTCAGTCTTTTTCACCAAAAACAACGTCTGAACAAAGCCTACTCCACCCCTGGAAACAAATCTAAAATCTCTTAAGAGAGAGCAAGAGTGAAATGAAACATGGCGTTTAGTGTAATGCACATACAATAAATGTACTAAAGTATGTTGATTTTAAAGCCTTCCATCATGAAAACAAAATGCCACCTTAACCAACCTTCTTTTCCCCTCTTTCCAGAATAGTTGTAATGTCTTCATCTGTCAGCTCGCTTTCTTTAGAAGCAAAAACATGGGTGGCTCCATGACGTATCATTTGTAACATTTCCTCTTTTGCCAGCTTGTTAGACTGTTGGTCAATGAGTCTTCCTAACAAAACAAATTAATATTGTATATACTCCATCAATTATATTCCAAAGAAAGCATAGCGTAATTAATTATTATTCAGATATTACCTACCACATTTAGAGACACATAAAACTTTAGGAGAACAAAAAGATTTTTGAGCTTTAAATTATTGGTTTAAGGGACCACCAGGTGGTGTGTCAGTTAAGGCGCTTAGACACTCCCACATGGCCGACCATGGTTCGAGTCCCAAACCTGGTGGTTTGCTTTCCTACTTTCTCTCTCTCTCTCTCTCTCTCTCTGGTCAAATTAAAATAAAAGAATGAATAAATAAAATTAAATTAAAACAATTCTTTAAAAAAACTCTTTGGTTTAATGAATAACCCTACAAGTTTTATCTTAGCACACTTTCCATTTCAGTATGAATTCCCTCCTGTAAAACTCACTTAAAGCCCAGACAGAAGATTCTTTTTCATGTCTGAAGTTTGTTTTTCAGATTGATCTTCTCTGTATGGAGAGGCACCCTCTAACACATGTTTAAATCATTTTAAAAGCAGCATTTTATCTTCTAAATAATATCAGGTACTTCAAAGGTACTTCAAAAGGCATGCTGTCAGCACACCACCATAAGCTACTAACGTTCAACTACTCCGTATATTGAATGCAAGGGCTTAGATTAGAAATAATTCAATTAGTATTTTTTCTTACATTTTCATAATTTACACTTAATCACTGTACACCCTTACCAAAAAAACCCACACGAAATGGTTTTTCCCAGCGTGGATGCAGTGCATATCAATCAAGTCACAGATATTATCATATACAATACATTACCATCAATAGATGACTTTTCATTCCTGTGTCTGTTAAATGTCTTTTGGCCCCCATCCCCTCCCTCTTACCCCATCACCCTCTCCTGTAAGTCTCCGGTATCTATAGTTGCCTTCTCTGCTATTATACCTTCCAATCTTTCCACTTTTGCCCTAAATTGTAGAGGGTATTTAGGTGTTTTTTTTTTTTTTTTTTTTTTTTTTTTTTTTTTTTTTTTCCAAAGGGGTACCATAGGGCACCTGTGCTTACCTGAGAGAGAGAAAGACAAAGAAATAGAAAGTGAGAAATCCCTCCCTAGCCATACCACAATCCCCTCTCCTCCACTCCCCTGTTGGGATTTGGGGCATGCACATGTGCCTGGTGTGATTTTCAAGCTGCCAGGTCCAGGACTCAAACTGCAGTTGGTCATGTGGGAATCCAAGCTACCTGCTGGTCCCGGGCAATTAATATTTTTTAACTGACTTTTTTCCCTAAATCTCCAAATTTTAGTTAACCTTTATTTAAAAACAGTCTCCTTTGAACACAACTGAATGTGTTTTTGCTAAAACTACCTAATGTGGCCAGCCACTGACCGTGGCATGGTGGTTAAGGCAGTTGCATCCCACATGGCTGATCACATGGTTTGAGTCTCAGACGTAGCAGCTTGAAAAACATGCTGGGCATATGCACATATGTGCTTAAAATCCCTATGGGAGAAATGGAGGAGAAAGAATTGTGGTGTGATGACCCCCGTGGAGGGTTTTCTCAATTTCTCTCTTTCCAGCAAGCACACATGCCCTCCAGCACACTGAGAGCAAAGCAAAATGAAGTACTCTCATGGAGTTTATGTGTACAGATACCTTGTTGTATAACAATTGAATCAAGCCTCAGTTTTATCTCCGCTCTTTCTACAATCCTTTCTTCCACAGTGTTGTCAGTGATGAGACGGAATACACGCACTGGCTTCTTCTGACCAATACGATGTGCTCGATCCTAGTAGAAAGAGTCCTAGTATAAGATATCGGATATTCTGGATAAAATTGAGGAACAGTCATCATATGCTGTAAAGTTCTGAAAATAGATTCGTTCTTTATGTCTCTGGACCTGCCACTTTTGAAAGAAGGATGATGACTACTAAGAATATTCTAAAGCTCCCTGGGAACAAAGAAGTCTGCAAAAACACTGTACCATTAATAAAGAACTTCTAGAAGGACAAAAAGCAAAGCCTCTTTAAGATGAGGACAAGAAGGAGCTGAAAGCTTCTGGATTGAGTTACTAAGTAACTCTGGGCCACTAAACATAAACATATTCCAAACTAGCCAGGAGTTTTATAAGTGAGGAACAAAGTAGTTAGGAAGGGTTGCTATGGCGCCAAAAGTCTGCTTTATCTCCTTATCAAGTAGTTCCTTCTGCTTACTGAGGCAATTCAGGGATACGTAGTAGAGGGTCATAAACATTTACGGGATACACTATGATTTTCAAAGCATACACACAATATCCTTACTACAGAGTGGTCTCGAGTTGGTCCTACAATTTATAATAGATAAAGGTGACAGGTGGCAACTTCTGATACCTGAACATTTTAGAGTATATTTCAAACATCGAAGCTACCAGAGCAAATATATGAAGGGAAGTAAGAGACCAAAGAAACCAAATTTTGAAACCAAGCATGGAGCTGGCAGGCAGTGTGGTGGATAAGGGTACTGGATTCCCACATGGCTGACCAAGGTTCAAGTCCCGGACCTGGTGGCTTGCTTTCTCGCTTTCTCTTTCTCTCTCTCTCTCTCCCTGGAAGTGAAATCAAAAAATAACAATAACAAATAAAATTAAATAAACCATTAAAAAAAAAGAATAGCTGCTCTAATACACTCTCAGTAACAGTGTCTGATTGTTCTTACAGCCCCATGCTCTTGATATTTTTAAAAAATGCAATACTTAGGGCCGGCAGATGGCATGGTGGTTAAGGACGCTGGACTCCCCACACAGCTGACCACGATTCGAGTCCCAGACCTGATGGCTTGCTTTCTCACTTTTCCTCTCTCTCTCCCTCACTCTATCCCTCTTTGGTCAAATTAAAAAATAATAATAATAAAGGATAAATAAAGTTAAATAATTTTTCAAAAAAATGCAATACTCTACTTATAACTAAAATTTTAAATTCAAACTAACAAATCCTGAAAGACTGGCTGTAATCTTACACTTTTAAGGAAATGAAGCACTACATCCATTAGGTTTTCCAGTTCAGTTAACACTGTAACAAACTGAGGCTTACTTCTACTTAGCCATATCAAACAGGCAGTTCAATACCATGCTCAAGTAGTAAGAATTATGTCAAAGAATACTGATGTCAAAATGTCCAATGGTCAAAATTTTTCAATTCTCTAAAAGGCAAGATTTCTAAATTATGCCTCGTTGGCATATAGTATTTTACTGCTTCTTCCAAAAAGACAGTTAGTTGTCCCATAACTTCTTGAGATTTTGAATATGTCACAATTTTGCTTCTTTTTACTTAAAAATTATATTTCTTTATCTTACAATGTGAGCTGCATTGAGAAAAGTTGTAGCTCTAGTTCAATAAATGACATCAAAATATTCAAAAGGTCACCTTGAGTGTTATGGCTCAAAGGTAAAAGAAATAGTTCCTTGAAAAAACTTTTTCAATATAACATAGTTTTCAGATAGGATCATTAGGTGGCAAATGTTTTCCTGGAATGTATTTCTTTCTTGCCTTTTTACCTTATTTCTCAATTATTTTATTATAAAAGTTAAAATTCCACCTCTCCCAATTTCAGTACTAATGACTCTTTTAAAGAATTATTTATTTTATTTATTCATTCATTTATTTTAATTTTTCCAGGGAGAGACAAAAAGAGAAAGAGGGAAAGTGAGAAAGCAAACCACCAGATCCAGGATTTGAACATGGTTGGCCATGTGGGAGTGTCCAGCACCTTAACCACCAGACCACCCACTGGCCCCAGTACTAAGGATTTTAATATATTCAGTTGTCAGGCAGAATAAAAATGAGAGATTAATTTTTTAACCCATTTCATTAGAACAAGTATGTATGCCCTTCTCAATAGAGAAAAAAAATGTACATTTCTGCTTAATGATAAAAATGAAAATCAACACATAAATGTTACAGTTGTATTTGGGGTGTTTCTTTTTTTGTTTTGTTCTGCAATTAGCACAGCAACTTTGTTTTCCAGGATAATCTAGTCTAAAATCTATAAAACCTCCCCAAAACTGTTGGTTTTTTATCATAAATTATCTTTGTGTTATATAACTATGAAAAGTATTGTGAATCATTAAAGATTACTAACCATAGCTTGTAGATCCACCTGTGGATTCCAGTCTGAATCATACAGTATAACCACATCAGCACTTGCCAAGTTAATTCCAAGCCCGCCAGCCCTGGTACTCAGCATGAAGATGAATCTACTACTGTTAGAGGCATTAAAGGCCTCTATTGCTTCCTTTTTTTAATTGACAAAAGGAACAGAAGAAAGAGGAAAAACATCAAATGATATTACCAGAGGCTTTGAGAAACAAACAAAAAAATTAACATGCGTATAGAAAATCTTTATACACTGTGTAATGTTCTTTATAAATATACTTTACAATATCCTTTAAACTTCAAAAGTAAGCATTTATCTATACATTATACTGTGTGAATTGCTATAGAAAATATACTATTGGGTTGTCAGAAAAGTCATGATGTATTTCTCTGGTTTTCTATGCAAAAATGCATCATGACTTTTCCAATGACACAATATATAAATGAAGTTCCTTATCTTTATAAGCTTACATTAACAGACAAATTTTAAAACAATCACTTTGATAAACTTAACTGAGCAAGTAAATATTAATTCATATTATTTGAAAACAATAATAGTAAAAATGTGTTGAGTGAGAGCTGAAATATATGTGGGGGGTAAAAAATGTCAGAATTCTCAACCTCACTGCCATCACCTTATGAAGAATTCATAAAGAAGTAGAATATTTTCGATGATCCACTGAGAGAAAAAGGTTTAGAAATGGTAATAAGAGCGACAGGTGAGGGGGAAGGTAGAAAGATTCACATCAGTACAGTGACAAAGGACAAAAATAAATAATGAGGAAAATCAGAAAAGCAATCCAGGGATATTAAATAAACAATCTTAAAAAATTAATACTATGTTAATATCCTTACAATATAAAGACTTCATTTAAACTATTTAGAAAATTACTAAGACTCTAATAGAAGAAAGAGCAAAAAATTAAAAATTAAAAAACAAGACCATTCACAGGAGAAATACAAATGGCTAAAAAACAAAAATCATGTTCAACTCACTAAGTAACTAAATAATGCAAACTCAACAACATTAATACCGTTTTTTGAAGATTAAAAAAATGGTGATACTCAATGTTGACGAGGGGGCGGTGACACGGGCACTCTCATGCATTGCTGCTGGGAGTTACAACCTTTCTGGAAAGCAATTTGGCAAAAGGCATCAAGAGCCTTAAAAATGTTCATACCCTTTGACCCAGTAATTCCACTTCTAGGAATTTATCCTAAGGAAATAATCAGATGTGCAAAATAGTTCTAATCAAGGAAATTCCTTTTAGCATTATTCATTATAACAAAACATGGTAGGGAAAAAAAACAACCTACATGACCAACAAGAGGGGGATCAATTATTTATGGTTCACCCCTAAGATGAAATCTTTTCCTAAAATTGTGTTACAGTGACTTTTCTTACTGACATAAAAAGTACAATATAATGCTAAATAAAAAGGATCAGGATATGGAACTTTATATCGTATACATACTATGATAGCAATTATTTATATATATTATATATACATAAAAAAAGATTGGCCAGAAATACTTTTGCTTTCTAAATGTCCTTCAGCGATCACATAGTCTTTGAATAATCACAAAAGGCAGTGAGTTTTGTTTTTTTTTAATGATCAACTGAATGGCTTGGTCAAAGCTGTAGGCAGAGAAGTTGACTCCACTGCTGCAGTCAGCAGGGTGCATAATGGGCCGGCAGAGAAAGCGGCATGGTGTAGTGAGAGGCACCTCATTGAACAGGAAACAGCAGAAACCTGGGTGTGAATCACAACTCTACCATTTATCACATCAGTGATTCTGAGCAAGCATTTAACCTCTCTGAGACCCAGTTTCGAATAGAGAAAATTATAACCGCACTTTAACAGGCTGCTAGGAGAATTCAGTTGGAACTTGAGGTTGCCTAGCTGACAGTAGTTACTTGACAAATGTTAATTCCTTTAAAAAAAGGAGGCCAATTAAGGAGAGGTTATAGGAACTGAGTCAGAGGATGACCAGAGGCTTAGCTAGCTGAATGTAGGAGGGGAGAAAGGACAAACCTGAGAGCGACTGAGAAATATGAGTCCACAGCTGAGTAAGGAATCAATCTCCTTCTCTTTTTTTTCCAAAGGATTATTTATTTTATTATATTTTATTAATTTCATTATCTTTATTTTTCATTTTAAAATTTGCTATAAGGCATATGCATTCACCAGAGAGAGAGAGGCAAACAGAAAGAGACGAGAGAGAGAGAGGCGGAGGGAGGGAGAGGTAAAGTGAGAAAGCAAGCCACTAGGTCTGGGATTTGAACCGTGGTCGGCCAGGTGGGAGTTCAGCATGTTAACCATCATGCCACCCGCTGGCTCTAACATTCCCCTTCTTACTGGGAAACAGATGAAATGATGATGTGGACAACATAATGTAAAAGCAAGACACCTTCAAGACAAAATGAACAGCTCTGACTTTGCCACATTTAAAGTCAATACATGTAATTCAAAGTTTCTGGGGCCAGCCTTATAGCCTAGTGGTTGAGGGAGATGGATCCCACATGGCCACATGGTTCAAATACCAGGCCCAGTGGCTTGAAAAACACACCAGGTGTGCATACACATGCCCAAACTCCTGATGAGGTAGAGAAATAGAAAGGGATTGCAGCATGACTTTTCTCCCTCTCCCTCTGTCTCTCTTTGGCAAGTGCACACACCCTCTGGCAAATTAAGAAAAGAAAAAGAAACAAAGTTTCTGAAGGGAGAACACTATTGACAATTTTTAAAACACTATAAGCATTTGGACATAGTGACCAACAGGTGGCATGGTGGTTAAGGCACTGGACCCCATATGGCCAACTGCGGTTTGAGTCCTGGACCTGGAGGCTTGAAAATCACACTGGGTGAGAGAGTGTACATACCCAAAATCCCAGGAGGAGAATGGAGGAGAAGAGATTGTGGCATGGCCATCCCCTCTGGGGGATGATATGATCTCTCACTTTTCCCCTGTCTCTCTCCTTTCCCACGAGTACACTTACCCTATGACAAAAAAACAAACAAACAAACTTTACAAAAAAGTGGGAGGTAAGCAGAAGGCGGCATGGTGGTTAAAGGTGCTGGACTCCCTACCACATAGCTGACCAGAGTTCAGAAGTCATAGACATGCCAGCTTGCCTTCTTGCTTTCTCTCTTTCTCTGTCTCTCTCTGGTAAGCATGTGTACCCTACAGCAAAACAGAAAATAACAACAACAACAACAATAATAATGATGATAATAAAAATTAAATAAATGTTTTTTTTTTTAAATTTTAAGAGAGATTTTTGTTATAGGGCACGTGTGCTCGCTGGAGAGACACAGAGAGCTAGAAAGCAAGAAATCACACACCCCCAGGGCAGATGGCCATGCCACAATCCCTCTTCCTCCTTTCTCCTCTTGGGATTTTGAGCATGCACGCATGTAAATGAATCCAGTGTGAGGTTTTTTTTTTTTTGGGGGGGGAGGGTTTTACACTCTGGGTCTGTGCGCTCGCCAGACAGACAGAGAGAGACATAGAGACAGAAAGTGAGAAATCACCCCTCAGGGGGGATGGTCACGCCGCAATCCTTTCTCCTCCATTCTCCTCTCGAGATCTTGGGCACGCACGCGTGAGTTTGAAGCCACCGGGTCCGGGACGTGAACCGCGGTCGACTATGTGGGAGTCCAGCGACATAGCCATTATGCTAACTGCTGGTTCCCAATCCAGTGTGAGTTTTAAGCCGCCAGGTCTGGGACTTTAACTATGGTTGGTCATGTGGAAGTCAGCAATGTAACTACTACGCCATCTACTGGTCATCCCCCACAAAAAAAAATTGGGTTTTTTTGAGAGATTTTCGCTATAGGGTGCGTGCGCTCCCCAGACAGACAGACAGAGACAGAGACAAGAAAGCGAGAAATCACCCCTTAGTGGGGATGACCATATAGTGGGGATGACCATACCACAATCTCTTCTCCTCCATTATCCTCTCAGGATTTTGGGCACACTGTACACATGCCTGTCATGAGTTTCAAGCCACCTGGTCAAGGACTCATACCAGAGTTAACCCATGTGGGAATCCAGTGTCTTAACCACCACACCACCTACTCACAGCAATGCTTCACTTCTTAGCAGAATCATTGTTGAAAAATCTTGAAGCTACATTGGTGGCTACTTGGCCCTCACCAAGAGTCAGCACAAACCACTAGACAGAATAGTGGAGTCATCTGAAATATGCAAATTAGGTACTTGCGAGCCAAAAGCACCTACTGCTCTGCCTCGGTATCCTCTTCATTCTAGAAAGAAGGGTCCTCTCACATGACACCATAGGGTGTATGCTTAGTGTGGATTCGGGAGGGGGGCAGTTCTCAGAATGTTAAGTCAGCAGCCCTATAAAGCTCGAAGTCACCATTGCAGAGAGAGTTAAAAAAAAAAAGGTAAGGCTGGGAATACTGTATGTGTAAGGGTTATCACAACTGTTTCCTTAGAGTGGGTAGCAGTAAAACCTTTAGTACAAAAAGGGTCTGTGTGCTTCTTGTGAACACCAATCTATGCTCTAGCTGAGCTTCAATAAGGAGGTGTGCAACCAACAGGGTGTCCTTTGTGGCTCTGGAAGGGAAGGGAA
>NW_006203910.1:1445949-1453081 GCF_000334495.1 Tupaia belangeri chinensis
AAAGGGATAAGACGAAGGATGAGGGCTGAGAGCTGAGACATACCGCGTGCTCTACACAGTTTGAAGCCATATTCCTATCTATGACATCCACAGTGCCTTACCACACACTGCCGGGGACAAAAGCTGCCTAGGTATTAAAATTATCCTTATAATGCAATTAAAGATACTGAGGCTCAGAGAATTCAATGGCTAGTGTATGTTACAAATGGTGGAGCTGGAGTGAAAATTCAGATCTCCTGAGACCAAGCTCCATACAGTTTCCACTATACCATAAAAATCATGATCTTTGGGACCAGCAGTCAGCTTAACAGCTATGTTGCTGGACTCCCATGAGGTCGACTGCGGTTCGAGTCCCAGACCTGGTGGCTTAAAATCACGTTGGGTGTGTATGCATGCGTGCCGAAGGTCCCAAGAGGAGAAAGGAGGAGAAGGGATTGCAGCGTGGCCATCCCCCCTGGGGGGGTGATTTCTCGCTCTCTGTCTGTCTCTCTTTGCCTTTCTAGCGAGTGTCCTATAGCAAAAACCTCTCCCCCCCACAAAAAAAAAAATGGTCTTTGCTCAAAGCATGAGTATAGATTTAAAACAGAAGCCAGAGACAGAGCTCTGAAGGATCACAGAAAATAAAAGATCAACTAGTAAAGTCTTCCCAAGAAAATGCTGTAAAGGGTGTGAAGTGTATTAGAAACATAGCAGTTATGAAGGCTGATCTCAAGACCTGAAAAGACTTCCAAAGTTTAGGAAGATCCGTCGGGTGCTAGGTGGGTTTACTCGTTAGGTAGTACATTTCTGCACACCAGCTTTTTAGTACCCAAATTCATGATAAGCTCTATATCTCTGTTGTCACATTTAATATACAGTTTTAAAAAAATTTTTTTTGCTATAGGGTGTGTGCACTCGCTGTAGAGAGACAGAGAGTGAAAGATGAAAATTGAAAAATCACCTTCCAGAGGGAATGGCCATACCACAATCCCTTCTCCTCCCTTCTCCTCTCAAGATTTTGGGCATGCACACACATGCACCCAGTGTGATTTTCAAGGTGCCATGTCTGGGACTTGAAGTGTGCAGTCGGCTAGCCATGTGGGATCCAGCTGCCCTAAGTTCCATGCCACTTTCTGGCCCCATCATATTTAATTTCTACAAAAGGTCTATTAGATCAAGATTAGTCCCTTTACAAAATTACTATGTTCCATGAGGTTGTTTTGTGTTTTTTTTTTGTTTGTTTGTTTGTTTTTGACATTTTTGTCATTGGACATGCATGCTTCCTAAAGAGAGACTGAGAAAGGGAAAGTGAGAAATCACTCCCCAAGGGGATGGCCACACTGCAATCCCTTCTTCCCTGTTATCCTCTTTGGATTTGGGGCATGTACGCACACACGCCCATTATGATTTTTAAGCCACCAGATCAAGGACTTAAACCATGGTCAGCCATGTGGAAATCCAGTGTCTTAATGACCACAGCACCTGCTGGCCCTTGTTGTGTGAAGTTTTAAGATTATTTATCAATTGGGACCAGCAGTTGGCGTAATGGCTATGTCACTGGACTCCCATGTAGTCGACCGTGGTTTGCGTCCTGGACCCGGTGGCTTAAACTCATGCCGGGCACATGTGCGTGCGTGCCCAAGATCCCAAGAGGAGAATAGAGGAGAAGGGATTGTGGCATGGCCATCCCCCCTGGGGGGGATTTCTCACTTTCTGTCTCTCTGTGTCTCTGGTTAGCGCATGCGTCCTATAGCAAAAACTTCTAAAAAAAATGATTTTTTATCACCTACTAAAGTCTTCACTGTCAGACTCCACAAATGACAAAGATCTACTGTAGGAAGCAAATCAAGAAAAGAAAATGATATAGAACCAGAAGCAAGTAATCTGAGAACCAGTAATTAAGGGGGTCAGAGAAAGCAGTGGTTATGGAAGGGATACAATGGGATAGTGTCCTTTAGACAAGTGAGGATGTCTCTGAAGACAGGAGGATTTGGAAACAGTCAGCGGAATGGAAGCCAAACTAAAGATGAAAAAGGGAGATAATGATGGGAATTTCAATGCACTTAGCTAAAGAAAAGGCAAAAATTCAAGACTACCTAATGATGATAAGCATTGCTCAACTGAACTCTTATTTTTCAAGTATTTTTTTCTCTTCCTCACCTCTCTTTCTTCATGTGGGGTTTGTCCATCCAGCCGACAATACTCATAACCACGCCACATACAATAATCCTCCAAGATGTCCAGTAAGCGAGTCATCTGGCTAAAAATGAGAACCCTTGAACCTGAAACATTTCACACACACAAACAAAAAGCAATTTATGCAACTTGTGTAAAACTAACTCTGAAAGATACAGAAACGAAATTAAATATTATATGTAATTAAAAAAAACACAACTCAGCTGGCCCACAGCCCAGTGGCTAAGGGAACAGAATTCCATGCATATGATCATTGAATCCAGACCCTGGAGGCTTGAAAAACACACTGGGGATATATTTATGCATTCCCCAAATCCCGACAGGATGGAGAAATGGAGGAAAAGGGATTGCGGCATGACCATTCCCCATCGAGGGTGCTTTCTCCTCACCCCACCCCCATCCCAGCTCTGTCTCTCTCTAGCAAGCACACATGCTCTCTAGCAAAAAAAAATGTTTTGAGAGGTTTTCGCTATAGGGAGCGTGCGCTCGCCAGACAGACAGAGAGACATAGAGACAGAAACCAAGAAATCACCCCCCAAGGGGGATGGTCACGCCGCAATCCCTTCTCCTCCATTCTCCTCGTGGGATCTTGGACATGCACGCACATGTGCCCGGCATGAGTTTTAAGCCACCGGGTCTGGGACGCGAACCGCGGTCGACTACGTGGGAGTCCAGCGACATAGCCATTACACTAACTGCTAGTTCCCTCTAGCAAAAATTGTAAAATACACATACATGCAGAACACATGAACATGACACTACACACACAAACACACACACCACTTCAAAGGATGCTGTAGAAAAGTATGCATTTGTTGAGTCGTGCATTTTTAAGATCTTCAAAATTCTGCAGACATATTAAAATTACTCAAAGCCTGCCTCTGCCCTAAGGTGATGTGTCCCTGTCCTCTCTCACTGGCCTGCTGCAATAGTATCCCCAACTAGTCTCCTGTTTCTGGTCTCCCATCCTCAGTAGCGCCTGCATACTGCTTCCCAGGCTCTTCCTAACATACAGCTCTGATGCGGCCAAGTCTTCACAGCTAAATTTTCTATGACCCTCCCTCTCTGCCTTCAAAATAAAATGCCAGGGCTGGCCCTGTGAAACAGTGGTTAAGAGACTTGGATCCCACATGGCCAGTTATGGATCAAGTCCCAGGCCCAACAGTTTGAAAAATATGCCAGGCAGATGCGTGTGGCATGCCCCAAATCCCAACAGGATGGAGAAATGGAGGAGAAAGGATTGGGGGATGACCACACACTATGGAGGGGTGCTTTATCTCTCTCCCTCTCTGTCTCCATGTCTCTCTCTGGTGAGCGAGTACACATACCCTCCAGCCATTAAAAACTAACAAAATATAAATAAATAATTTTTAAAAGGATTATTTAACTTTTAAAAGTTATTTATTTTATTTATTTATTTTGATTTGACCAGAGATGGACAGAGTGAAAGAGACAGAGAGAGAGAGAGAGAAAGCAAGGTGCCAGGTCCGGGATTTGAACTGTGGTTGGCCATGTGGGAGTCCAGCGCCCCTAACCACCATGCAACCTGACAGCCCCTAAACAAAAAAAAAATTTTTCTGGAAAGGTTTTGCTATAGGATGCATGTGCTCCCTAGACAGATAGAGAGAGACAGAGAGACAGAAAGCGAGAAATCAACCTCCGGGGGGATGGCCACGTAACAATCCCTTCTCCTCCACTCTCCTCTCAGGATCTTGGGCACGTACACGCATGCACCTGGCGTGAGTTTAAGCCACTGGGTCCTGAACTCGAACCGTGGTCAACTACATGGAGTCCAGCAACATAGCCATTACACCAACTGCTGGCCCCAATTTTTTAAAATATACGTCCAAATGTCTTAACGCGTAGTTTAAAAGATCTTTCATGATTTAGCCCCATCCATTTGGCACAGATTCATCAACACCACTCTATCCAAATACCTTAAGCTCTCCCCACTCCAATTCCCTTCTTTCATACCCATCACTGCCCTGGAAATCCCCTTCCTTTGTTTCTCCCATGTTTCACTCCAAAACATTCTCCAGCACTCCCCTCAAATGTCACCTCTGTGCAGCCTATCCCAAATCCCAATTTCTCAGCGCGCCTCGGCACTTATCACAAGGACAACAGCTATTCCCTCTCACTACACTGTGAGTGTCTCCAAGGTAAAGGCGATTGTCTTGGTCACCTCTGAAAACCCAACCCACAGGACAATTCTTACAAACAGGAAGTACCCCACAACATCTGCTGAATGAGTAAATGAATGACTATGGAAAATCTTATTCACATATGAGTCATTACTAGAAATGTATTCCATGCTCATTGAGAAATGTATTACCCTGCTCTTTGAGTTTGGCCAACAGTTTATCCAGGACGACCATTTTACCACTGTTGCTGACAATATGCTCGTCGGTGGTATAGGGTGGACCAGGCTCAGCACCATCAAACAGGTAGGGATGATTACAACACTTTCGAAGCTGCATCAGGATGTTTAAGAGTCGCATCTTGTCCATCTTGCCAGCCGAGTTTAAAACATCAATATCTTTCATGAGGATTTTTGTATACCTAAAATTTCAAACTACAATTAATCATCAATTATTAGGAAGGTTAAAGGCATAAAGAAATGTTCCTTTGGTGATCAGATTCAATTCCCATCTAGAGGCAAACAAGGAAATATGATTTGAGACTCAGTCTGATCAGCAAAACCAAGAACATCAAGGCTAACAGATAGCATAACACTTACGTCACTGGACTCCCACATGGCCGACAGCGGTTTGAGTCCTGGACACGGTGGCTTAAAGATCATGCTAGGCTGTGTGTGTACATGCTCAAGATTCCGGGAGGAAAATGGAGGAGAAAGGATTGTGGCATAGCCATCCCACTTGAGGAGTGATTTCTCACTTTCTCTCTCACTGTCTCTGTCTCTCCCCCTCTCTAGTGAGTGTGAAAAAACTCTAAAGAGAAAGAATATGGTGAACATTTGAACATTTTACCTTGTACAGTGCTTATAAATCTGTTTCCTCCTGCTTTATCCACCACCCGAAATTACCATTAGCTAGTAATTATTCAGAGAATTATATCTGATAATTATTCAACAACTACAATATTTGCTAAAAGTTTGGCATCCAACTTTTACTCATTTGACCTAAAAATAATCTCAATTTCTTATTCTTGTCTTCGCAGGTATACTGTTAACCTCTACCTTGTACACACTTGGCACAGTAGAGAAATCACCATATAGTTTACATATGATCTTATTTTATTTATATAAGCCACACCGTGCTTCATTTAGCGGAATTATAACATCTTCCTTTTGACTCCCCTCGTCAATTCCCTACTTGCATGTATCAAACAATCCCAGCTTCTACTTCAGAATAGCCTCAATCACTAGTGTTTTCACCATCATCATCATGGTTATTACTATTTTCACTGATGGAAAAAGCAAGAATAACTAATAAGCTAATTGTTATTATCCTCCTTTTACGAAAAGGAAACTTAAGTTACTTACCCCCCTCAAATTAATATTGGGTCATCAGAAAAGTCATGCCGTGTTTTTCTATGCTTTTCTATGCAAAAAATGCATCTTGATTTTCCCAATGACCCAATAGCTATTAAGAGGCACTGCATGGGGTCGGGATCCGGCAACAGCACTGAAATGGTGGCGTGACGCTCTGTGATGCTGGACTCGCATGGGAAGGTCTCAGGTTCACACCTACAGATCTCCCTGCACATGCCAGGTGTGTGTGGGGGTGCCCATGATCCTGGCTGGTGGGAGCTACTGGCAGATCACAATGTGAAGACCCTATTGGGGGTACTATTTCTCTCTCTCTTTCTCTTTCTCGTGGAAGAAATAAAATCAACTTAAAGAAGAAAAGGCATTCCATAGTTTTGCCATAGACCTATAGACGCTACAACCTATACTCTTTCTCAGAAGCTAAATGATCTACTCATTTTCTATCAAAATATTTGAATGACAAAACTTACCACTGAAATGCAAAATGTAATTTCTGAACAAAAAGTTGAAAGATGACAAAGCTCATTTTGCCCAATTCTTATACACAAATAAATACCTAGTCAAAGTACAAGAACTCACCATTCTCGCTGCATCTTACTGAGTCCCAAGTAAATCTTTATTTCCTTTTTAGGAGGCAGGCTCTTCTCTACATCAGTCTTTATTCGGCGTAACAAAAATGGTTTTAAAACCTAAAAAGCGATCATGTTTTTAAAAATTGTATAAGCCATTTAATATTATAAACCATCTACAGGGTCATCAGAAAAGTCATGACATATTTTTCTCTGTTTTTTTTTTAATGTAAAAATGCAGTGACTTTTTCTGGCAACCCAGTATTCCATGAACACTGGTGAAATCTCCTTCCCATTGTATAATCTGACAAACCCTACCAACACCGGGTACCAACTTTCCCAGGAAAAAAAAACTCCCAAGTCACGGCCCATTAGAAAATCAGAAGAGGGGGCCTAAATTAGACATTCATAACTTGTCATCACAAAACAGATCCAAAATTCAAACAAGACTAAAGACTACTAGTAAGCACTAAAGCATCTTAAAACAGAAAAACGCTGTCATAATACAGAGACTTTTAAACCTTTGGAGAAGTCTGAAATCAAAATATCGATAAGAAACACTCCAAAAATCAAATAAAATGAAAGACATTTCAAAAGAGTTACATATATGGAGCTGAGCAGTTAGCATAATGGCTATGTCGCTGGACTTCCCTGTAGTCAACCGTGGTCCGAGTCCTGGACCTGGCGGCTTAAACTCACACCGGGCACGTGTGCGTGCATGCCCAAGATCTCGAGAGGAGAATAGAGGAGAAGGGATTGCGGTGTGGCCATCTCCCCTGGGGGGTGATTTCTCACTTTCTGTCTCTCTGTCTCTCTCTGTCTTTCTGGCAAGCATAGATGCCCTATAGCAAAAACCTCTCCTAAAAAAAGAAAAAAAAAA
>NW_006203910.1:1454567-1459360 GCF_000334495.1 Tupaia belangeri chinensis
GATTTCTCACTTTCTGTCTCTCTGTCTCTCTCTGTCTTTCTGGCAAGCATAGATGCCCTATAGCAAAAACCTCTCCTAAAAAAAGAAAAAAAAAAAGAGTTACATATATGAATGAGAAGAAAATGGGTCAATGTTAAGGAAGCTATAATTAGAGGACAAAGACAAAATAATCAGTGTATACCTGGGAAACAGATTCTAGTCCAAGGAAATAACACTGCTACCACCTACAGAATACCTCCTTACCATGTGCCAAATGTTGCACTAGGAACTTTACATGTCACATTTAATCCTGACAAGAGATCTTCAACTTTGGAAATGTGATTATTTCAGTGTTTAGTGAGTTCACCAAAGTCACTTTGTTAGTGATAGAAACAGAATTCAAACCCAGATCAGGCTTTCCTAAAATTAGCTCAGTCAGCCCGAATTAGCTATCAAGAGCCTGAGCAAGTTCTTCAATTTTTTTAAGTCTGTATCTTCATTCACCACTTCCCTCCCAGACTGTGGCACGCCTATATGCCAAGCATTTTAAAATGAGAGTAGTGAGACCTATTTTCAAGGTTGCTGTGGAATTTGTGGTAGAGCACGGACAGCACTGAGCCACCACAGACGTTCAATAAACTGTGACTGTGTTTATTAGAGATCTACGGGAGGTGAGGAAAGAGGAAGAGGAAAAGAAGACTTCTGGTTTCGGTTCTGAGCCTCTTAAACTTGTCTAAGAACTTTCTAAGAGTTTAAACCACCTATGAGAGTTATAGACAAAGACTCGGAAGACAGGGAGATAAGAAAGCAAAGAGCTTAGACGAGAGCTATGGAGAGCTGAATTCATGTGTCGTCTATGCAGGCGGCACCTTAAACCATGGGAGTAGATCCCTAGTGAGAGCATGTCAAAGACGAAGCCCTGTAAAATGCTAAACTTTAAGGGACGATGGGGTGGACTGACAGGAGAAAGTGAAGAGAGCAACCCAGGCATATATTTAGCTCTGCTGAACACTCCTCTTGCTGGAAACTCTTTTCTTCCTGGTTCTGAGGATGCCATCTTTCTCGAGTTTCTCTCACTGGCTACTCCTATCAGTCCCTTTTACACCCTCCCTGCATCTGACCAAAAGGTGTACCCCAGAGTCAACAGGTGGCATGTTAGTTAAGGCACTGGATCCCACATGACCGACTCTGCAGACATAACAGCTTAAAAAACATGCAGGTCACGTATGCATGAGTATCCAAAATCCCAAGAGGAGAATGGAGGAGAAGGGGCTGTTGTGTGGTCATTCCTCCCTCCAGGGAAGTGATTCTCATTTTTTTTTCTTTCTCTGTCTCTCTGTTTCTCCAGCAAGCATACATGCCCTATGGCAAAAATCTTTTTTAAAAAATGTATCCTGAATTCAGCAGTCATTAAAATCCTTGAGAGGTAAGGTTCAGTTGTATGAAATGATAGAAGCCTGGGGTCAATGGGTCCATAAGAGAATAGGTGATTAGGCAGTAGAGATGGGAGAAAACTTTCAAGCAGCTTAGCCATCAAGGGAAGAAAACAGAATCACATCTTGAGTATTGAGGGAACACTGTTTGAGTGTGGGTGGGTAGGTATGGAGTTGGGTTTGGACATACTTGAGCATGTCTCCATGCTGAGGAAAATAGTTAATATGGATGGACAGGCAGAAAATTTAGTCAAAACAATAAATGATAGGACAAAGTCCACCAAGAAACAGGAAGAGATGAGATAAAGGTTCCCGTGGAATTACCCATTGATCAAAGAAAGGATACCTCTTCCCATTCAGACAAAAGGTAACATCATTGCAGATATCCTTAGAGGACAGAAGTTTTTGTTTGTTGGTTTGTTTGTTTGTTTGTTTTTGAGAAATTTTGCTATAGGGCACGTGTTCTCACTGGAGACAGAGAAAGATGGAGAGAGAGAAAGTGAGAAATCACTCCCCTGGGGGGATGGCCACGCCACATTCTTTCCCAGGATATGGGGCATGCACGCACACATGCCCAGTGCGAATTTCAAGTGTCCAGGTCCCAGACTTTAATTGCAATTGGCTATGTGGGAATCCAGCACCCCAAATACTGTATATACCACCTGCTGGCCCTGGAAGATAGACATTTTTAGAGTTCTTATCTAATGCCTTCTGTCTCTTCTTTTTTTTTTTTTTTGAGAGCAAGAGAGAGAGAGAGGGCGAGAGAGAGATTTTTGCTATAGGTGCTATAGGGTGTGTATGTTCGCCAGAGAGACAGAGAGACAGAAAGTGAGAAATCATCCTCCAGGGGGATGGCCACACCACAATCCCTTCTCCTCCAAAATCCTTCTTGGGATTTTGGGCATGCATGCACATGCGCCTAGTGTGAGTTTCAAGCTGCTAGGTCTGGGTAAAACTGAGGTAGGCCATGTGGGAGTCCAACGACATAACCGTTACACCATCTGCTGGTCCCTGTTTTCTCTTTAAGAAAGGAATGATTGGGCAAGCATGAGGTCTGGTGGTTAAGGAAGCCAGATCCCACCCACATGGCTAACCATGTGGTTCAGGTCCTGGCCTTGATGGCTTAAAAAACATGCTGGGCATGTGTAGGTGCATGCCCCAAATACCAACAAGATGGAGAAGTGGAAGAGAAGAGATTCTGGTGTGACCGTGTCCCATACAGGGTGCTTTTTCCCTCTTTCTCTGTCTCTCTGGTGAGCGCATAAGCCCTCTGGCAAACTAAAAAGAAAAAAGAAAAAAAGAATGAATGAAATAATGTTATCTACTGAGAAAGGTGGGCAGGGGTTATCAGAGATAGAACTCATGGAATTGAGGAAGGCCTCAAACAGCTGTCCCAGGAAATAAAAAGGAAGTTCATGTAAGGCCATATTAAAAGATCACCAGGAATGTACAATCCCAGCTTATGTTAAAGAACATGAAAATCATAGTGGGTCCAACCTGTACAGTCATCAAATCTTTTTTTTAATTATTTAACTATTTCCATTTATTATTATGTTTTAATTTGACCAGAAAGAGACAGAGAGAAGAAAACAAGCCACCAAGTCCAGGACTTGAACTGCAGTCGGCCATGTAAGACTCTCGCGCCCCTAAAAACCAGGCCACCTGCCAGCCCCACACAGCTGTCAAATACCCTTTACCAGCATCGAGCAGCCCTAGTATAGAGATCTCTCTGCTAGTGAATGAAGCAGAAGTCAAACTCAGAAGATAGTTACATGATCCCAGTTTATGGTTTGGCAGGGATGGCCAATGGGAACGGGAGCTTGGGAATATTGACACGAGAGTGGTACAAGTGATAGAAAATGGGCTCACTGCTGGACACCAAACACGTCAGAACAGGAGAAAGCAAGGGCCAGGACTGGAGGTCTCTCAAAGGCAACTGAACAGATACAGGAGTAGCACGAGTGAAAGAGCTGGAAGGATGTAAGGAGTTATCAAGAACCAGAAAACTGGGACCAGCAGTTGGTGTAATGGCTATGTCATTGAACTCTCATGTAGCCGACCACGGTTCGAGTCCCAGACCCGGTGGCTTAAACTCACACTGGACGCATGTGTGTGCGTGCCCAAGATCTCGAGAGGAGAATAGAGGAGATCGGATTGCAGCGTGGCTATCCCCCCTGGGGGGTGATTTCTCACTTTCTGTCCCTCTGTCTCTCTGTCTCTGTCTTTCTGGCAAGAGCACGCGCCCTGTAGCAAAAACGTCTCAAAAAAAAAAAAAAAAGGCAAAAAAGGTGTTCAGTGAACGTGAGGGCATCACCTGGCAATAAACAGACAACAGAGAAGAGAATGAGAGAAGGGCAGAACTGCAAGATAGCCTGGGCCCCAAAGGTAGAGTTTTATACACGACCATGGAGAAGCAGCAGCACTGGGGAGCCAGGGAATTACTGATGCCATCGCGAGGATCTGTGCAAGAGGGAGCAGCCTCTACTGCAGAGGCAGAAAGGTGTTTATGTTTATAGAGAGGCTGAGGATAGAGTGGAATTTATCTACCAAAGAGGCTATCAGAAAGGATGGGAGGGAGAAGCAGTGAGATTGAGCCAAGAGGCAAACCCACAAGATCAAACACATTCTATCACAGCTTGTTTTTACATTTTCTTTTTTTTTTCTGGCTCAGTTATAGACATATAACCACTGAATATTTTTGTCTGCTAGTGATTACTGCATGAAGTCTTTCCACAAGTTTTTGATCACCAAGACAATTTTTAGTGTCAAACCAAGAATCAAAGTCCTGTGGAAGGGTGGAAATTCTGAAATAAGTGCATGTTTTAAACAAACTTGGTAGTCTATAAATTCTTAAATAACCAGTATAGAAATAATCCATTTTAAAAGTACTGTCAGAACTAGGCTGGACAATATTATTTAATTAACTGTGTTAATTGGCTGGCCAATATTATTTACTTCTGAAAGTAAATAAAATACTGAAGTAGTTAACAAAATTTAAACTCCATTATATAAGAATTCCATCAGCAATTCTTTTCCTTAAAAAGACATTAGGCTTCCTCATACCATAACATTATATCTAGTCAATAGTAGTAGAAAGAGTACAAAATCAGGGGTCAGCAGGTGGAATAGCGGTTAAGGCACTAGACTCCCACATGACTGGCTGTGACTCAAGTCCTGGACCTGGTGGCTTGAAACTCATGCCAGGTGCCGAGTGTGTGCATGCCCAAAATCCAGATAAAAAAATGGAGGAGAGGGGATTGCAGTATAGTCCCCCCCATAAGGAGTTATCTCTCTCTCTCTCTCTCTCTGTCCCCCCCCCAACAAGCACACACATCCTATAGAAAAAAAATCTTCCTTTAAAAAAAAAAAAAAAAAGAGGGG
>NW_006203910.1:1459590-1486371 GCF_000334495.1 Tupaia belangeri chinensis
ACTGCAGTTCTGGTCCCAGACCTGGTGACTTGCTTTCTCACTTTCCTTCTCTCTCTTTCTCTCTCTCTCTCTCTCACTCTGTCCGTCTCTGGTCCAATTAAAATAAAATAAATGATTAAGTTTAATAAAATAATCATTTAAATATATCAGTAATGGGAAAAATCAAACCCCAAGTCCTTAAATCATTCAGTTCAGTTTGCTGCCCTAGCCTAACACCTTGCTCATGATAAAGATAATATAAATCCTAATTAAGCAAAACACATTGTTTTTCAAAATCCACACTATACACCCTTTAGCACCCACCAAATGTCAATGCTTACAATAATCAAAGATCATTTTAAGGCCCTCCTGCCAACTACTGGGTTGTCCGAAAGTCACGACACATTTTTGTATAGAAAAGCGGACAAAAATATGCCATGAATTTTCTGACAGTCTAAGACTATGCAGAAACGTGTTCCAAGCCCCTCCAACTTAAGGAAGAGAGAATATTAACTACACTATTCTGAAGTTAGCCTAACTCACCTTGTAAGTTACAATGTGATATAGGCAAAGGTACAGGGGCAGGATACTTTCAAAAAACAAAAACACTATTTCTCGAAATATAGCCCCATTTTAAAATTTTGCACTTCAGAATTCTTTCCTGAGAAAACCAAAACACATTAAGAATTATAATTGCAAATCTACATTCCAAACTTGGAAAATAGACTGTGAAGGTTAAAAAAAAAAAAAATAGACGTAAACATAGACGTAGGGGTCGGCAGGTGACATGGTGATCAGGTGCTGGACTCCCACGTGGGTTAACTGTGGTTCAAGTCCCAGACCTGGTGGCTTGAAAATCACGCCAGGTACACGTGTGTGGGTGCCCAAAATCCCAGGAAGAGAATGAAGGAAAATATAAAGTGCAGCGTGGCCATTCCCCCTAGGGGCTGATTTCTCACTTTCCCTCTCCCTGTCTCTCTCCAGCAATTACACATGCCCTGTGGCAAAAATAAAATAAAATAATACTTAAAATGTATGACTCCAACTTACATCTGCAGAATTAAAGACATCAGGCAATAAAAAGTTGAGCAACGCCCAGAGTTCATGCAGGTTATTCTGCAAAGGTGTTCCAGTTAGGAGCAAGCGGTTAGTCGACTTGAACTCACGAACAATCTCTGAAAGCTAGAAAAACAATAGCTACATAAGCATTGTTTTATTCATTAGAATTCTAGACATATTTTATCCAACCAATACATTTCTTAATACACTGAAACCTCAAAATTAATTTTCTATCAAAAAAAGAAAAAATTCCCAGTTCAGGTGGCATTGCTACAATGAAGCACAACTGAACAAAATATTCTAGGCATTTCTATACCTAAGAGAACACCAATTATAGTTTATACCTGAGACCCCTCCCCCACTTCAAAAACTCTTTCTTCTCCATTTGGGTGCACAGAGAACAGCCGGGACTTTTGTATGGACTATCCAGGCTATCACTTCTTACAATAAAATGCCTTCTCCCCACCAACCAACGCCCTCTCCATGCCCAGACAACTACTAGCTGGGCCTGGTCAAAACGTTTAAGCATCAGAATTGAGCCAATAGTCCCTGATTCCTTTTATTAACTGGCCAAATAGAAGTCCATGACGAATTAAGACACAAAAAGAATAACAGAACAGTAATCTTAGCAACAAAAATGCACATGTTTATAATGGCCTTAAATAATTATTCTCTAACATGCGTCCTCTTATCAGGTATTAGTTCCAATTTGAAATTAGTATGATCCACCTGGTTTTGCTCCAGTTCTGTCCCTGTTTCTCCCAAAGTAGCCCAGTGATCCAAAGAGAGGTTCATCATAATAATTGAAGCTTTTCCTACTGTTGATGGAGTTGAATGGCAAGAAATATTGATATTTTTCAATGTTAATACCACACTCTAAGTCACACAAGTCAGGTAATTCCAGGAAATTCTTTTTTCTAATCCATATGAATACATATAAGGTAGTTCCTCAATAAAAAATAAATCAATGCAAATGATATTTGTACACCAGATATTCTCAACAATATTAAAACACTGTAGCATAAAATTAAGCTGCAATAGGAGATAAAGTAAATGAAGACTTAATTTTTTCTTTACACGAAAAACTGTGCTTCATTTTTATTTGCCCTATATAAAATAAATTAGGCATCAAAAGCCATTTTTAAAACTTTCATTCATACTCTATGAATAAAATCACAATCTTCCATGACTTTTTTATTTGAATGCACAACAATGAACAGACAAATCTAGTAATTAAATGAAGACTTTAATGAAGATATTGAGAACTTACCTTAGATTTTTCATTCTTTATTCTGTGGGCTTCGTCAATGACTAGGTATCGCCAATGAAACTTTTTAAATACAGATTTTTCTTTAATTACCATCTCATAGGAAGTAACACAAACATCCCATTCGCCAGGCATCATTTCATCACGAATAAAAGCAGCCTGATGGAAAATAAAATTAATTAGAATACAGTGATATGATCACAGAATTAAAGGGTCAAGAGAATATCAAGAGTTGTCAAGGACCCTGAGGATTATTTATTCTCATTCCTTTCAGAGAAGGGAAAACTGAGGCTCAAAGATACCTCTGTATGAGCGGGATGACATGTTAACATTCCACCTTGGGCAAAGACACACACACACACACATGCCCCACATGAGTTTCAAGCCACCAGGTCTAGGACTTGAACCATGGTTGGCCACATGGGAGTCCAGTGCCTTAACCACTATGTAACCTGCTTGCCCATTATTCTTTACCAATACCAACATACTATAGTGTTCTTCCTTTTTTTTTAAGAATTATTTTATTTATTTGTTTGTTTATTTTAATTTGACTAGGGAGGGACAGAGCGAGAGAGAGAGGGGAAGCAAGGAAGCAAGCTGCCAGGTATGGGACTCGAACCACAGTCAGCCACGTGGGAGTCTGGCACTCCTAACCACCACACCATTGCTGGTCCCTATGGTTTCCTTTTTTGTTTGTTTATTTTTAGTTTTGTTATAGGGCACATACACTTGCTGGAGAGAGACATTCAGAGGGCAAGGGAGAAATCACCCTCCCCAGTGTGATTTTAAAGCTGCCACATCTGGCACTTGAACCATGGTCAGTCATGTGGGAGTCAAACACTTTAACCAACACACCACCTGCTGGCCTCAATATACCATAGTTTCAAGGAACAGAAAGAATTCAATGCACATCAATGATTCCAGCCTTTCAAGAATTCTTACATGTTGGGGACCAGCAGTTAGCATAATGGCTATATTGCTGGACTCCCACGTAGCTGACCGCAGTTCACGTCCTGGACCCGGTGTCTTAAAACTCACGTCGGGCACGTGTGTGTACGTGCCCAAGATCCCGAGAGGAGAATGGAGGAGAAGGGATTGCGGCATGGCCATCCCCCCTGGGGGGTGATTTCTCGCCTTCTCTCTCTCTGTCTCTGTCTGTCTGGCGAGCACATGTGCCCTATAGCAAAAACCTCTTCAAAAAAAAATGAATAAATAAAGAATTCTTACATGTTCCATCACTGATGAGACATACACTTTGTTAAGGGGTCACAGAAGTCCATGAATGTTTTTCCGACGTTCCTAACACGATGAGGCTACAAATATGATTTTATGAAGGAGACTTGCTCTATCTAGTATAGGAAGCTAGTTCAAACAGTTAAGTCTATTTAAAACTATTTTAAAATCTTCACAGGTAGTGGCCAACGTGGTAGCCAAGTTGACTGAGAGTATTTTGAACTAGCATGTACTGAATTCCTGCTGTTATGGGCCAAAGTGAAACCACAAAAATCAACAGGGAAGAGCAAAATCTGTATTGAGAAGGATCTGAGTAGAACTGTAAATCTGAAGTGTCAATGCTTAAAACAAAAGTAATTGTTCATGGGACACAGGTCATGTGGTGGTTGAGGCACTGAACTCCCACATGACTGACCACAGTTCGAGTCCCGGACCCAGTGGCTTGAAAATCATGTCAGCGGGCTGGCAAGCGGCATGGTAGATGAGGGCACTGGACTCCCAAATGGCCTACTGTGGTTTGAGTCCCAGATCTGGTGGCTTGCTTTCTTGCTTTCCCTCACTCTCTCACTCTGTCTCTCTCTCTCTCTGCCCCTCTCTGGTTGAATTAAAATAAATAAGTACATAAATAATAAAGTTAAATAAAATTTAAAAAAAGAAAGAATGAAAATCATGTCAGGAATGTGTGTGTGCATGCCCAGGATCCCAGGAGGAGAATACAGAAAGGATTGCAGTATGGCCATTCCCCACTCCCAGGGAGGGTGTGATTTCTCACTTTCCTTCTCACTGTCTCTGTCTCTCTCTGACAGGCACATGCACCCTATGGCAAAAAAAAAAAAAATTAACTGTTCACTGCAAAGTATTTTAGAATTCACACCTATGCACCAAACACACTGATAACTCATTCAACGAATATTTACTGAGTGCCTACTGTGTATAAGAGCATTGCCTGGACTGAAGTAGAGGATAGATAAAAAGGCCTGTGTAGAGATGCAGCCTGAGTGTCAGCAGGTGGTGTGGTGGTTAAGGTACTGGAAACTCCCACATGGCGGACCACAGGTCAAGTCTTGGACCTGGTGGCTTGCTTTCTCACTTTCCTTCGCTCTGTGTGCCTTTCTCTGGCCAAATGGAAATGACTGAATGAATAAATAAAATTAAATAAATAATTCTTTTTTAAAAAAGAGAGACACATCCTGAGAGGTGATTATATTTTAAAAGGTAATTAAGATATGAGGGAGTTAAGAGATAAAATAAAAGAACCAGGTTGCCAGAATCTACTGTTTTATGGCTCCCTCTATAAGGTTGATGGAACAGATGTAGGGTTTTTTTTTTTATTTAAATTAGCTCTCCTTTGAAATATTTCTAACTGTTGGATAGATTCAGAGTTAAATATCTTGATAAGACATTAAAAGTCACATAATCTCATAAGCTCTAATTTTCTCTATTTTGTTTTTCACCGACCCATAATAAAATATTTATGGAGTACAAGGTGATATCTCAATGCCTATTTACATTGTACAAGAATCAGATCAGGATATTTCGCTTATCACATCACCTCATACATTTACCACTCCAGTGTGGTGATAACAAATTTTTTTTTAGCTATTTTAAAATACGAAAACTCTCATTTTAATAGTTGACCAAACTAAAGTCCTTCAAAACTCATTCAACATTACACGGTCAGTAGCAAAGCCAGAACTAAAACCAGCTGTTTCCATGGTTACTATATTTGATACTTTGGGGATAAAAAAACAAGAGGTCACAAGACCATGTTTGGAAACCACATCTCTATACATCTAGGACATTGGCATCAGACAGGACCAAAAATACCTCTAATAACTTCTCAACTCGATTAAATATCTATATCAATTTTTGGGGGGGAGAGACTTTTGCTACAGAACACATGCGCTCACCAGAGAGACAGACACAGAAAGCGAGAAATCACCCCTGAGGGGCGATGGCCACACCGCAATACCTTTTATTTCATTTTGCTGTCAAGATTCTGGGCATGCACGCACATGCACCTGGCGTGAGTTTCAAGCCTCCAGGTCCAGAACTTAAACCGCGGTCAGCCACATGGGAGTCCAACGACAAAACCATTACACCACCTGCTGGGCCCTCAAAATTTTTATTACTAAAATAGTGATCTCATAAAACGTTTACAGAAATCCCAAATCTGTCTATAAATAATCTGGACTTTACACATATTGACATCAACCAAGTACTTAATATGCTACAGTAATTACTTATATAACAGACAACTACTAGTTTTCAAACTCTTTTGACCATGGCCCAAGTAAAATTTCAGTTTAAGTTGCTATCCAGTATACACATACACAACAGGACTTCAAAAAGTGTGTGTGTGGAAAGTGAAATTAAAGTATGAGTTTATTTCGGTATCAAAAAAAATTTTTTTGAGACATTTTTGCTATAGGGTGCATGTGCTCCCTGGAGAGACTGAGAGACAAAGAGACAGAAACTGAAAAATCACCCTCCAGAGGGGTTGGCCACACCACAATCCCTTCTCCTTTTTCCTCTTGGGATTTTAGGTGTACACACACACATGCCTGGCTTGAGTTTAAGCCACTGTGTCCAGGACTCGAACCATGGACAACCATGGGAGTCCAGTGATGTACCCACTATACCATCTGCTAGGCCTAGTACAAAAAGTATTTGAAATCCATTCATAGTTTCCATATAACGCAAATTTTCCATGAACTTTTTGATTCCCTCATAAGTTTCAGTGTATATATATGTATGTATATATACACATATACACATACATAAGTATATACATATATAAATATACGTGTGTATGTGTGTGTGCGCACACATATATATATATATATATATAATAAAGAGGCAATTTAGAAGGTTGTCAAAACAACACTAACCCAACCCAGTAGTGAGTGCTAGTAAATAATGTTATCACTCAGCAGGGCTGAGACCACATGAGAGACCTTGGTTCAAATCCTGGTCCAACCTAAAGCCTCTGAGCTACTCAAGAGGCTGGAAGCTGAGGAAAGAAGATTGCAGCATAGTGAGACACCATGTATGGAACACTCTGCTATTTGTTATTCTATACTTGCTCTCAATGTTTTAAAACATCTTTGTCAGGATCAACAAGTGGTGAGGTGGTTAAGGCGCTGGATTCCACATGGCTGACTCAGTGGTTCAAGTTCCAGACTTGGCAGCCTAAAAAAACACTCTGGGCATGTGCACATACATGCCCAACACACCCCCAAACCTCCCACCCCCATGTCTCTCCAGTGAATGCAAGCACCCTATGGCCAAAAACTCTAAAAAACAAAGATTGCTGTCACCACCCACTAAACTGAATTCACAAGCCATTAATTGATGGCAACTCACAGGACCAGTGCGTGGTGTGGTGGTTAATGTGCTGGACACTCCCACATGGCTGACCACAGTTCGAGTCCTGGACCTGGTGGCTTGCTTTCTCACTTTTTCTCTCTCTCTGTTTCTTTCTGGTCAAACTGAAATAAATAAATGAATGAATGAATGAATGAATAAAATTGTTTAAAAAAATAGATGGCTACTCACAATCTGAAAAACATTGACTCTGATAACTTGCTTTCAAGACTGAAACATTTGTTGGGACCAGCAGTTAGCGTAATGGCTATGTCGCTGGACTCCCATGTAGTCGACCATGGTTCGAGTCTCAGACCCGGTGGCTTAAACTCACACCGGGCGTGTGTGTGTGCCCAAGATCCCGAGAGGAGAATGGAGAAGAAGAGATTGCAGCGGCATGGCCATCCCCCCTGGGGGGTGATTTCTCGCTTTCTGTCTCTCTGTCCCTCTCTGTCTTTCTGGCGTACGCATGCACCCTATAGCAAAAACCTCTCTAAAAAAAAAAAAAAATCGAAACATTTGTCAAGCCACCAGAGTCCCAATCTCTACTGGGGCAGAAAGGATAGTCACAAATTAACTAGACCAGTTCTTTCTTTAAAACTCCCCAAGAGGGCCCAGTAGGTGGCACAGAAGTTAAGGTGGCTGGATCCTATTAATACATGGCCAACTGTAGAGTTCAAGTCCTGGATCCAGCAGTTTGAACTACACTCCAGGAGCATGTGCTTGCATGCCTCCAAATCCCAGGAGAATGGAGAAGGGAGTACAGTGTGGCCATCCCCCCCCAGCATGGGGGATTTCTCACTTCCCTACTCTCTCTTCCTCTCTGTATCTCTCTACAAACTTTAAAAAAAGAGAGAGAGAGAAGATGAGGAAGAACAACAAAATAAAACTGTGGGGACACGTTTAGAGAGAGAACCTGAGGTGTGGGGACATGCTCTGAGCAAACACCACCTGTCCTTTTGGGCTTTGGCAGAGTCTTGTAAGCAGACGCCAACAGAAAACTACCAAAGATATTTCATTAAAGCTTCGAATTTCATATATTGGGTTAATGGAAAAACCATGATACATTTTTGCAGATAAACACAGAAAAATTCTTAAAAGTCAGGGATTTCTTTTCATTGAGGAATTATAAAACACAAGCCTAGCTATTTCTCTTTTGTTTATGATCTTCAAGAGAGAATTTTACCAAAAGATCAATACTTTAGAAAAGCAAAGTTTTATAAGGTATGGAATTAAATTAAATAACAGCAGTGACCAGAAAGAGTCCTAAGTGACTAACTTGCTACTGAGAAATATTAGGCACATGAAAAAATAAAGCCTATAATTCTAAATTTATGAACTCAGTATTTCAATATTTAAATTATTTACGAGTTAAATTTAAATAAATTTAAGTAATTTTTCTTCAAGTGAAATGATGAAGATAAAATTAAATAATTCATTATGCTACCATTCTTTTGAGGGTAACTTTTGATAACCTATCTAAATATGTGAAACAGGATAAATCTTTAAACTATGGACTCGGGAGACAAAATAAGACAAAATTTAATAATATGCTTTCTGAGCTGATTATTCATTCTAGTATTTTTGCATAATTTATTATTTTTAGATTAATTCTAGAGTCCTAAAATAATTGCAGCCTTCAAGATTGACAAACGGCTTGTGTATTTATTTATTTATTTTAATTTGCCAGAGGGCACATGCGCTCAGTGGAAGCGGGCGCAGGCGGGGGAGAGAGAAAGCACTCCCGATGGGGCATGGTCGTGCTGCAATTCATTCTGCTCCATCTTTTCCTTTTCCTGACACGTTGGCCATGGGCACATGCCATGCACACATGCGGTCAGCATGTTTCTCAAGCCAGCCATATGAGATCCAGCCGCCTTAAATGTCAGGTCACAAGCCTACCTGACAAATGGCTAACTTAAACATCTCTCTAAAAAAGCCCATAGTTTTGGGACCAGCAGTTGGCATGATGGCTATGTCACTGGACTCCCATGTAGTCGACCAGAGTTCAAGTCCCGGACCCGGTAGCTTAAACTCATGCCAGGCACATGTGTGTGCATGCACAAGATCCTGAGAGGAGAATGGGGGAGAAAGGATTGCGGCACGGCCATCCCCCTGGGAGGGGTGATTTCTCGCTTTCTGTCTCTCTGTCTGTCTTTCTGGCGAGCGCACACGCCCTATAGCAAAAACCTCTCCAAAAACGAAAGCCCATAGTTCCTAATATTATCCAAGAATACACAGACACACTTATTTTTCTATTCATAGCTCAAAACTGGAAACTGTGTCTATGCATAAACACAAAACACAAGGTAGAAGTAGTTCCACTGGTTTACATATGTATGCACCTGGGTATATCAAGTCAAAAGTCAAAAATGTAAACATAAAACATTGAAGTCATGTGGGCCAGCAAGTGGCATGGAGGTTAGGGTGGCTGGATTCCACATGACCGACTGCAGTTACAGTCCCAAACCCAGCAGCTTGAGGGACACTCTGCATTCACCTGCGTCTGTGCGTGCCCACCGAAAATCCAAGAGAACAGAAGAGAAGGGATTGTGGCATGAGCATCCCACCTAGGGAGTGACTTGTCACTTTCTCTCGCTCTCTTTCTGTCTTTCTCTAGCAAACACACATCCTGCAGCAAAATTAAAGAAAAAAAAGTCATAAAATTACACATTTCTGACTTTAAAACAGTACAAATGATAGATTCACAGATAAAATACAGTCAGTAAGAGTCTTTAAATACAATTTCACTTAAAAGTACAATTCGAAAATCCTTAAGTTAATGTGCTAGTTAAAAGCAAATGCAGATGAAGCATAATAATGGATTGTCACTAACACGTAATAGATCTACCACAAAGGAGTGTTGTGAGAATTAAATTAATATATGCGAGGCACATACAGCAGAGCCTAGCTTAGAATAAGCACAAGCGAAGCTTACTGAGTAGGACCAGTTGACTTAAACATCTTTAACAACAATAGTATGTAACTTAACTGCAGAAAAGATGTTAGTTCTGATTGCCTTTTTAAACTTGTCGCTCACTTACTCTCGCATCCTTGTCTCCGACGAAACAAATAACACGGAGAGATGGGACCCATCGTTTAAATTCATTCATCCAGTTGTGCAAAGTGGATTTGGGAACTAAAACCATGTGAGGTCCGGGAATGTTTCGGTAGTGTTTCAGGTAACCAAGCAAAGCAATCGTTTGTAAAGTCTTACCAAGACCCTGCATTGTCATCACAAGAAAAAAAAAATCAATAAACGTTTTTTCTTTAATGAAACATTTTGTTAATATCATTGCAAAAGATATTTTCCAACAAACATAGGGAACTTCGTTTCTACTTATGAGAAAACGCCTTTCTTCTTCTTTTTTTATTTATTTATTATCATCATAATCTTGTTCATTGAATTGCATGTAGCTTTACAGTGTATTACATTGCTTTTTCAAAAGGGAATGCCATGCATGTCAGTCAGTACAGACACATTCATCTCCCCACTTGATCATTCAATTTCTTTTCATTGTTTTCCCGATCATTAAAGCAAATAACCAATTTCAGTGCTTACTGTAAAGACAAGAAGAAACCCAGAACCTGCAGTAAGAACAATACTCAACAAAGCACCTTTCTATTTAGGACATTTTCACTTTAAGAAAAAAAAAAAAAACAGGGACCAGCAGTTGGCGTAATAGCTATGTTGCTGGACTCCCAAGTAGTTGACCACGGTTCAAGTCCCAGACCCGGTGGCTTAAACTCATGCCAGGCGCATATGCGTGCATGTAAGGAGAATGGAGAAGGGATTGCGGCATGGCCATCCCCCCTGGGGGAGTGATTTCTCCCTTTCTGTCTCTCTGTCTCTCTCTTTCTGGCAAGTGCACAAGCCCAAAAAACCCCCAAAAAAAAAAAAAAAAGGCAATCTGTAGAATGTTTTCAACTGGTTGCATTATTAGGAATTTTGTATTTGTCTGTTTCATAAAAACACGTTTCCCTTTGACAGCCTGGTTACATATCAGTCTCTCTTTCTTACTGTCCCCAACATTATTGAAACCTAGGCATTAAATATTCAGACTACGCATCTCAAAGGATTTGTGGCTTTGTACTTACATCTCATGATCATAAACACCTTAGGAACCACATAATAACAAAATCCTATAGCCAGAAAAGACCTTAGAGATCATCTAGTTCAGTAAACATTTTTAAAATATATTGGGGCATGTGGCATGGTGGTTAAGATGATGGACTCCAACATGGCCAACCACGGTTCAAGTCCTAGACCTGGCAACCTGCTTTCTCACTCCACAGCCCCATCTGGTGAGCCTGTGTGCCCTATAGCAAATAAATAAATAAATAATAATAATAAATAATAAATAATTATCGAAATAAATTGCAATCCCCTCTCAATTTCTCCATTGTCAGAATTTGGAGCATGCATGCACACACATGCCTAGTGTGTTTCCAACCCACTGGGGCCAAGATTTGAACCACAAAAGACCAGGTGGAATCTAGCACCCTAAACCACCGGGCTATGGGGTTACCTC
Organism: Tupaia belangeri chinensis; assembly: GCF_000334495.1. NCBI lineage: Eukaryota > Metazoa > Chordata > Mammalia > Scandentia > Tupaiidae > Tupaia > Tupaia belangeri. The sequence continues at coordinate 1,471,027 of NW_006203910.1, forward strand.
TTGTTTAGCCTTTTAAAACAGCTTTTGGGGGACCAGCAGATGGTGTAGTGGTTACATAGATGGACTCTCACATGGCCAACCATCATTCGAGTACCAGACCCAGCGGCTTGAAACTCATGCCGGGCTTATGTGCATGTGTGTCCAAAATCCTGGAAGGAGAATGGAGGAGAAAGGATGACAGTGTAACCATCTCCCCCAGGGGGTGACTTCTCACTCTCCCTCTCACTGTCTCTGTCTCTCTCTCCAGTGAGCACATGTGCCTGAAGGCAAAAACCTCTACAAAAACAAAACAACAACTACAAAAAACATAGCTTTTGGTTTTGTCTCTAGGCAAGGTATATATTTTCTTTTTTATAAACTTAACTACACTTCGAGCTATTTTTATATGGTTTAGCCTATCTTTTATGTCACTTAATAAAATGGGCTTTATGGATGTTATGCATCAAAACCTGAAAATATTTACACAGTCTTTAATGAAGCAATTCTAAGAATCTTTATTTAGTTACTTATTTCACTTTATTTATTATTATTATTATTATTTTAATTTGCTACAGGGCACGTGCATTCGGCAGAGAGAGACAAAGAGAAAGAGAATTAGAGAGAAAGCAAGAAAGCAGGCCACTGTCGTTCCAGGACTTGAACCGCAGTCATCCATACAGGAGTCCAGTGCCTCAACCACAACGCCACCTGCTGGCCCCTACTTCTAAGAATCTTATGGAAATAATCTGAGAAGTACATAAAACTGAATTGTAAGATTCTCATAAGAGCATTATTTATATCAGACATCAAGAAATCGAAATGAACAGCAATGAGAGAGGAGTTGAAAAAAATCATGGTACCTCCATGAAATGATTATGCAGTAATTATTTTTATGAAATGTCTTAATTACATAGAAAATATAAATATAAAAAAACACATTAAATTATATTATGTATTATATTATATATGTTATTATAATTAATTATATATACAAAATAATCTTAACTACACAAAATAAATATATTCACAGAGGAAAAAGGACCAAAAAGAACTATGCCAAAATGGGGGCCAGCAGATGGCATAGTGGTTACATCACTGAACTCCATGGCCATCCATGGTTTGAGTCTCAGACCCGGTAGCTTTGAAAACGGCACCGGGCATGTGTGCATGCCCAAGATCTCAGGAGGAGAATGGAAAAGGGACTACAGGGTAGCCATCCTACTTAGGGGATGATTTTTCACTTTCCTTCTCACTGTCTCTCTCTCCAAAGAGCACATGAGCTTAAGGCAAAAACCTCTTAAAAAAAAAAAAAAAATAAATGCTTGCTATAATCTCCCTTTCACTTAACATTGGGACTAAGAGTGAGAAATCTCACACACACACACACTCCGGGGCAGATGGCCATACCACAATCCCTTCTTCGTTTTCCTGTTGGGATTTTGGGCATGCATGCACACCTGAGACTGCTGTGAGTTTTAAGCTGCCAGGTCTGAGACTCGAACTGTAGTCGACTACGTGGGAGTCCAACAACATAACCATTACACCATCCGTTGGTCCCAACTGTGGCAGTTTCTAGGCAGCAGAATTACCGTTTTGTTTTTTTAATTATTTATTTAACTTCATTTAATTTTTTTTTTTTTGAGACTGAGAAATATTTTTGCTATAGAAACAGAGAGAGACAGAGAGATGGAGAGTGAGAAATCACCCCCCAGGGGCGATGGCCACACTGCAATCCCTTCTCCTCCATTCTCCTCTTGGGATTTTGGGTATGCCACGCACACACATCTGACCTGAGTTTAAGCCTCTGAGTCCAGGAATTAAACTGCACCTGGCTATGTGGAAGTCCAGCAATGTAACCGTTACACCATCTACTTGTCCCATTGTTATTATTTTTTAATATGCATAGGGCACATGTGCTCATCAGAGAGAAACAAAGGGAAATAAGTGAGAAAGTAAGCCTCCAGGTCCAGGACTCAAACTGTGGTCGGCCATACTGGAGTCCAGCACCTTAACCACTACGCCTCCTGCTGGCCCCTTATCATTTAATTTTAATTTTAATGTCTTTCTTTTTCCCTCTAAATTTTCTATATTCCTTCAAGTCTTCTTCTCTTTTCCAGTAATTAAAACCTATCTGGCATCAGCATAAATTCAATATTAAGGACTTTTAGATCCTTTACATTTAGAGAGATGGCAGCCAAGTGCTTGGGGCAAATAATCCTGGTCCTTCTGTTGGCCAATTAACCAAGCCCCTCCCCCTCTGAGCTGACTGTAGTCCCCGAACCAGAATAGAGAAATATAAGGAGCTGCGGATTAAAAAGCTCTTCTGCCACACACCTGACAGCTGCTCACCCAAAGGTAAGTAACCATGGGATTATATGAAGGGTCTTCAAAAGGGTCATGGGAAATGGGTATTATGGAAAACTATGTATGGATTTCAAATAAGTTTTTAGTTTGTTTGTTTTTTGTCTATAGGGCATGTGCACTCCATTTAAAAAAAAAAACAGAGAAAGTGAGAAATCACCCACCAGAGAGGATAGCCACACCAAAGTTCTTTCTCCTCCATTCTTCTCTTGGGATTTTGGGCATGCACACATATACTCCTGGCATATTTTTCAAGCCACCAGGTCTGGGAATCTGGAAAGTTAAGTCTGTGGGAACCAGCACCATAACCATGATGCTACTAGCTGGCCCAATTTCAAAAACGTTTCGTGCCATAATAAACTCATATTTTAATTCCATTTTCCATAAACTTTCCGAAGTCCCCCTTGTATAGGATGCCACAGGTCACATGCTTTCATGTGGCTCTTCTAGATCATTGTGATTATATGACTCCAGAGTCATAAATATGGGTACCACTGATTTTTTTGGGGGGAGGGAGTTTTTTGCCTTAGGGCATGTATGCTCGCCAGAGACAGAGATAGTAAGAGGTAAAGTGAGAAATCACCCCCCAGCATGGGTTGAGGGGAATGGTCACAATACAATCTCTTCTCCTCCTGGGATTTTGGGAATACATGCACACGTGCCCAGCATGAGTTTCAAGCCACCCTTTTCGGGACTTGAACTCCGCCCCTGGGTTCAGGACTCAAACCACGGTCGACTATGTGGGTGTCCAGTGATGTAACCATTATGCCATCTACTGGTCCTAACTTCTCTTATCTGTTAAAGGAGCATCTTTGGGGACTGGTAGATGGCATAATGGTTAGGGCGCTGAACTCTCACATGGCAAACCGTGGTTCGTGTCTCGTGTCTGGCAATTTGCTTTCTTGCTTTACCTCTTTCTCTCTCTCTCTCTCTCTCTCTCTCTCTCTCTCTCTCTCTCTCTCGTGAATGCATGCACCTTATAGCAAGTTTAAAATAATAATAATAATAGTAATAATAAATAAAATTAAATAAATAATTATTTTTTAGAGAGAGATTCTTGCTATAGAGCACATGCACCCACCAGAGAGACAGAGACAGAAAGTAAGAAATCAGTCTCTGGGGGGATAGCCACAGTGCAATCCCTTCTCCTCCTGGGATTTTGGGCATACACGCACACGTGCCCAGCATGAGATTCAAGCTGCCGGGTCCAGGACTTGAACCACAATTGGCCATGTGGGAGTCCAGCACCTTAACCACTACACCATCCAATGGCCCCAAATAAATAATTCTTAAAAAAAAAAAAGTAGCAGCTTGAACAGCCTTACTGTTTCTCCTTGGTTATTTTATGTGTATGTTCATGGTCCCTTAGCTTATGCCTCAACTCCTACCTGTCACTCATACTGGATGAAGACTCAGCAATACTCCTTAGTTGCTCCTTATTCTATTTATTTGATTTCTAGTTCCTCCCTAATTGAGATGCTTATATTCACTCCATCATTCGTGCATTCATGCATTTTTTGTTTTGTTTATATACCCCATCTCATTCCCAAAAGGAATTCAGGTGCCCTACAACAAAAATATGGAATATAAATTAATGGTAAAATAGAAATAGAGGCACCAAGGAAGGTAAGTAAGACTAAGGGGTAAAGAATGGGAAATGGTACAAAGGACAGCAAGGGCAGCTTAATTAAAGCCTCCAGGCAACAGGGAGCAGGTGAGCACATGAAAAAATAGTGATAACTGAGAATTATCTGTGAGGGGTGTGTTTGTTTGTTTGTTTTTCTAACTATGAATGCCTTACCATTTCATCAGCCAAAATACCATTGACTCCATTTTCATACAAAGAGATCAACCAGTTCAGTCCTCGAATCTGATAATCTCTCAGGGGTCCTCCTTTCACATCTGAAGAAAAAAATTAAAAAAAGATCCCAGGAATGTCTCATACTTCATTAACACACCCAAGTAAAATTCTTCTCAAATTAAATTGCAAAAGAAATCACAGGGTGATAAACCACTCACATGAAGGTGACACCTCAAATCTCACACATACATTCGACGTTTTCCGGCTCTCTGAGAGTAGCTCTTCATCTTCCTCTTGTTCCGTGCGCCTGTGGCGATAGCTGAAATGAAAAGGGAAATACCTTCACATTCAACTCGAATGTGAAAATGTCAGTTAAGTCAGTGTACGTTGCCAATCTCTTTTAAGGAGAAAGAATGAGTTATCTAGGGTGTTGTTTAAAATTTGGCAGAACCAGCCTACATTTTTACTCTATGACTAAAAAAAAAAAAAAAAAAAAAAACAAACACTGCTGCCTCCCAAACATATTTACATTGGCAATAACATTATTTTTCATACAAAGTTACACTGAGTAAGAGAAGAGAGAAGGAGTGCATGAGGGGAAGTAGAAGGGAGAGGAGGGATGCAGGAAGGAGAGGGGGGAAATGTAGAGAGAGAGAGATGCCAACATACTCTCCAGCAGAAATTAAGCTTTGCTTTTCATCTTTCTTTATTCGAGGCCGCCCCAATTTCATGTTCAGAGGAGATGTTGGAGATTTCTGGGCTGAAGGCTGAATAAAATGTGCAAAAAGTTCTGTCTGCTTCAGTAAAAATTCAAATCTCTTTGCTCGGTCTGCTTTCTAATTTATGAAATAAAAAAAATGTAAAGATTTTCTTTTTGTATTCATACAAAGTTATTTAACAAACATTTACGTTGCACTTCGTACTATGTTCTAAGCACTTTAAACATACTAACGCCATTTCATTCTTTTAAGAAACCTATGAGGTAGTTGCTACTAGCATCCCCATTTTACAGATGAGAAAACTGAGGGCGCATTGTGCTTCCACGGCTAGGAAGTAGCAAAATTTGAAAATGGTATTATCAAATAGTTTGAACAGAAGCCAAATGATCTGACAGTCTTAGTAAATGCCCCAATCATCCTTCTTAAAGTCTGAGTCAAAAAGCAAACCCACATTCCAAACAGAATTTTTCCCTAAATGTAGTAAAAGCATCAAATATATAATGTATATCTAAATACACAGAAATACAAATTAACTATGAGACAAATATGAAGGATCTTTAAAAAGTTATTGGAAAATGTGTATTATTAAAAAATATGGATTTCAAAATTTTGGGCACCAAAATAAACATATTTTAATTCTATTTTTTTACAAAATTTTTTATGTCCCCTCATACATATACATATATTTATAAACCAAATTCAAAAAAATTTTCAAGCTGCATCTAAAGACACCTAAAATCATAGACAATAGAATCATCTTGTTTTAAAATGTTTTTTGAGAGATTTTTGCTATAGTGCGCTTGCCAGAGAGATAGAGAGACAGAGAGACGGGGGGGTGGCCATGCCACAATCACTTCTTCTCCATTCTCCTCTCGGGATTTTAGGCACCAGGCGTGAATTTTAAGCCTCCTGGTCCAGGATTCGAACCATGGTCAACTACATGGTAGTCCAGCAGCATGACCATTATGCCATTTGCTGGTCCCTCAAAATATTTTCAATGCCATGGTACAATAGTATAAATACTCCTCTCTGTAACTAAATGATCTGAAAAACTGTGTTTTATATTGGCAGTATATAAAATTTCTCACCAAAGTGATCAGTATTTAGGGGGGAAATGTGTATATATATATATATATATATATATATATATATATATATATATATATATATATATATACACATCCTCGCTTCCCACCTCCATCGCCCAATGCTTTCCCTCCCTCCCTCCCTCCCTCCTTCCTTCCTGTGATCACAGGTGCCCTTTGGCAAAAAACTGAAAAATAACAATAACAAATAAAATAATTCTTAAAAAAAAAAAAAGTTGATGTGTGGCTGAGTGCAGTGGCATACACCTACAATCCCAACTATTTGGGAAACTTGAGACAGGATTGCAAGATCAAAGCCAGCCCAGGCAACACAGTGAGATAGTGTCTCATTAAAAAATTGTTGGTATGTATACTCATTTCTCAATAAATTATGAGGTCATATCATCTGTAACATATGAGTGCAATAATAAAACTTTGCTACACTAGACAATCTTTTAAGATCAAAAGATATGTACATCATCCTAGGTTTTAAAATGAATGAAGATATTTTAGTTTTTAATTTGAAATCACTTTCTGACCAAACGGTAGAGGATACTTGACTGCTAATGAAGGATGCATAATGAAAAACACGGGAAACTTGCAGAAGGCTCATTAACATAAATACAAGAGCTAGACAAATATATTCAGACCACTAGCTGGAAGGATGCCAAAAACTTTCCATTTTATGTTATCCTCACTGGAATGTTGTTTCTAAAGTTGTTCAAACATAAACCATCTACGTTAGTTGTGGCCTTACAACATTAAGGCATGAATCTTGTAGAACAGCTATATCAAACACCAAAATATGTACTTCATCTCTACTTATTTTTATACTATTACTATAAAAACAACCCCTGTGGGGGAAAACATCCATTTCAACTACTCGTTAACTTCTTGAAAGATTCAGGGATATAAAAGTCTAGTTCAAATTAAAAATTAAAAGTAGGGGGGCCACCAGGTGACATGGTGGTTAAGGCACTGGACACTCCCCCATGGCTGGCCACGGGTCGAGTACTGGGCCTGGTGGCTTACTTTCTAACTTTCCCTCTCTCTCCCTCTGTGTCTCTCTCTGGTCAAATTAAAATAAATAATTCTTAAAAAACAAAATTAAAGGTAGGCCCCAACAGCAGTGGGGCAGCAGTTGTACAACACTGCAATGCTGAAAGTCATATAGAAGATCAGGGTTCAGTTCCCAGGTCAGCCTGTGCATTCCAGACACACACGCATACAGCATGATTGCGACAGGCTGGGAAAGGCCCTCTTTTTCTGTCTCCCAACTCAATAAATAATCATAAAACTAAAGCTAAAAGGCGAAGTGTGGGGGGTCAGCAGGTGGCAAGGCAGTTAAGGCACTGGACGCCCACAGGGCCAACCACGGTTCAAGTCGCAGACCTGATGTGGTAGCTTGCTTTCTCACTTCGCCCCACCCCTCTCTTTGTCTTTCTCTGGTGAGTGTGTATGCCTTATAAAATTAAAAAATAGTAACAACAAATAAAAGTAACTAAGTAATTATTAAAAATATAAAACAGCCAGGGGTGGTGCCATGTGCTGGTGGTGGTCCTAGCTAACTGGAGGCTGAGGCAGGAAGACCACAAAGTGGTGAGATCCTGTTAAAAACACCACTTCTCTCTCTCTTCCACCCCACATAAAAAATAAAATAAAACAAAGCCAAAGAAAGAATTTTAGTGATGAAAAATAATCAAATATCTAGAAATACAATATGCAGGTATAACTAAGATTATACTACTTAACTATGTAGTTTTTATTTTTTTTTTAATCTGCTAGGTGGCTCATGCCCTCATTGGAGAGAGATGGGGTGGGATGAGAAAGCACCTGCAGGGTGTCATCCCCTTCTTCTCTTGGGATTTTAGGCATCCATGTACAAGCACCCAGCATGTTCCCCAAGCCTCCAGGTCCAGGACTCAAACCTCCAGGTTGACCCTGAAGGATCCAGCCACTTCAACCACCATACCACAGGCTGGCCCACATATGTAGTATCTTCATGCACTGAGCGAATACTCTTTCCTCAAGAAAGTATATTACTGGGAACCAGCAGTTAGCATAATGGCTATGTTGCTGGACTCCCACGTAGTCGACCGTGGTTCGCGTCCCGGACCCGGTGGTTTAAAACTCACGCCAGGCGCATGTGTGTGCGTGCCCAAGGAAAATCTCTCAAAAAAGAAAAAAAGAAAGTATATTACTAATGTGTCCATGTTTCATTAAAGTGTAGCATCCATTCCTATACTCAAAGCAAGGAGGAGAAAGAAAGAAATAGCAGTCTGGTATCTGTGACCGAAGTTCTCTCAGGTCACAAAGCCACACTGATATTGCTACTGATATTTTCGCTTAGTGGATGAAATGTTTCTAGCATAAAGCATCTCGTTAGGGGGTAAAGGGCCTTGAACAAAAGAGACATGGCTTCTAGTTCCAACTATTCCATACAGCTTCTCTGATTCTTTATTTCCTCATCTGAAAATGAGAAGATGCGTGTACTCAGCCAAAGTCTATTAGGGCAGATTACAATTAAAGTACTTTCCAAGTCTAAAATCTATGATTCTCTATGCAAGATACATACACATATATGTTTTCATCATTCACATCTCCTCTATAAAAATTAACTATGGCGCTCACTGCCCTACCAGGACTACATTTACCATTTTCTCTTCATATTCTGGGTCCATTTCCTTTTCAGATTTAGAAGCTTTAGTAGAAATTTTGAGTTGAAACGGAGGAACGTTTTTCTAGAATTTAAAAGAAAAGAAATATTAAACTATAAGCAAGGTCTTCAAATTGGTCAACATCCTCATTTGAAGAAAGTGAAAAGTAATTAAATAACTAAATACATAAATCAATGTGAGAGGGACCAGCAGATGGCATAATGGCTATGTCGCTGGACTCTCATGTAGTCGACTGCGGTTCGAATCCCGGACCCGGTGGCTTAAACTCACACCTGGCGCATGTGTGCACGTGCCCAAGATCCCGAGAGGAGAATGGAGGAGAAGGGATTGTGGCGTGGCCATCCCCCCTGGGGGGGGTGATTTCTCACTTTCTGTCTCTGTCTCTCTCTGCCTTTCTGGCGAGTGTACACACCCTATAGCAAAAACCCCTCCAAAAAAAAGAAAAATCAATCAATCAATCAATGGGAGAAGTGCCTGAACCAAAGATTAAAGCATGCGATGAAGAAGGGCTTATGATGAACCCAGTTCTGTGCGCCTGAGGCCCAACACAAAATCTGAAAGCTCATGAGAGCTGAAGAAGCAATATTAACTAGGAAAAATTAAAAAAAAAAAAAAACAGAGGAAAGGTAAACGTTGAGCCTTTTCACGCATTTTTTTAATTCAAAGAGTAAGAAAACATGTAACCCTTAAATAAGAGATTTTAAAATGTAGAACACACTAATATGACCAACCACAAATCGAAAGTAAATATTAATCCTCAGAAACACTTCTTTATGTCATGGAAGCAAGCCAGACCTTCAGAAGTAAAGACGGCCGTTTCTGTTCCTTAAAAGATACTTTTTCAAACTGTTTTCACAGGCTAATTAGAACATCGAAAGTTTTATGTAACACAATCTAATTGTACACATTCAAAATAACTTAATACATACAGTTTCAAACTTTTGACTTACCTTAACTTTCTCTAACTGGAAAGAAAACTATTTAAAACTATATAGTTTACGGGCCAGCAGGTGGCGGAGTAGTTAAGGGGCTGAATTCTTGTGTGGCAGAAGGCGGTTTGAGTCCCAGTCCTGGCAGCTTGAAACACAATGGGTGCATGTGTGTGCACACTCAAAATCCCGAGAAAATGAAGAAGGGCCTGTGGCATGGCCATCCCCCAGGAAGTGGTTTCTCATTTTCTGTCTTTCTCTCCAGCAAACACACATATTCCATAGCAAAAATCTCTCTCAAAAACAAACAAAAACAAAGCTATATAGTTTAAACTATTTGTATAAATAGTTTGCAGAAATAATTTATTGGGGCTATAAATTAATAACTGCTGGCTATTATTTAATTTTATTTATTCATTCATTTATTTTAATTTAATGAGAGAGAGAAGAGAAAGTGAGAAAGCAAGCCACCAGGTCAGGGACTTGACCCGTAGTCGACCATGTGGGAGTGTCCAGCGCCTTAACCACCACACCACCTGCTGGTCCCAATAACTGCTGGTATTTTCAAAGTTGTAGTTTAGTGGAAACATCAATAATGTTAACAATACTGACATTTTGGGGGCATGGTGGTTACCTCATGTACCTTATCTTTATAAAGAAAAGCTCATACTTGTAAACACAAAAAGGAGTATAGATGGGACCAGCAGTTAGCGTAATGGCTGTGTCGCTGGACTCCCATGTAGTCGACTGCGGTTCACATCCCGGACCCAGTGGCTTAGAACTCATGCCAGGCGCGTGTGCGTGCGTGCCCAAGATCCCGAGAGGAGAATGGAGGAGAAGGGATTGTGGTGATTCTTTATTTCCTCATCTGAAAATGAGAAGATGCGTGTACTCAGCCAAAGTCTATTAGGGCAGATTACAATTAAAGTACTTTCCAAGTCTAAAATCTATGATTCTCTATGCAAGATACATACACATATATGTTTTCATCATTCACATCTCCTCTATAAAAATTAACTATGGCGCTCACTGCCCTACCAGGACTACATTTACCATTTTCTCTTCATATTCTGGGTCCATTTCCTTTTCAGATTTAGAAGCTTTAGTAGAAATTTTGAGTTGAAACGGAGGAACGTTTTTCTAGAATTTAAAAGAAAAGAAATATTAAACTATAAGCAAGGTCTTCAAATTGGTCAACATCCTCATTTGAAGAAAGTGAAAAGTAATTAAATAACTAAATACATAAATCAATGTGAGAGGGACCAGCAGATGGCATAATGGCTATGTCGCTGGACTCTCATGTAGTCGACTGCGGTTCGAATCCCGGACCCGGTGGCTTAAACTCACACCTGGCGCATGTGTGCACGTGCCCAAGATCCCGAGAGGAGAATGGAGGAGAAGGGATTGTGGCGTGGCCATCCCCCCTGGGGGGGGTGATTTCTCACTTTCTGTCTCTGTCTCTCTCTGCCTTTCTGGCGAGTGTACACACCCTATAGCAAAAACCCCTCCAAAAAAAAGAAAAATCAATCAATCAATCAATGGGAGAAGTGCCTGAACCAAAGATTAAAGCATGCGATGAAGAAGGGCTTATGATGAACCCAGTTCTGTGCGCCTGAGGCCCAACACAAAATCTGAAAGCTCATGAGAGCTGAAGAAGCAATATTAACTAGGAAAAATTAAAAAAAAAAAAAAACAGAGGAAAGGTAAACGTTGAGCCTTTTCACGCATTTTTTTAATTCAAAGAGTAAGAAAACATGTAACCCTTAAATAAGAGATTTTAAAATGTAGAACACACTAATATGACCAACCACAAATCGAAAGTAAATATTAATCCTCAGAAACACTTCTTTATGTCATGGAAGCAAGCCAGACCTTCAGAAGTAAAGACGGCCGTTTCTGTTCCTTAAAAGATACTTTTTCAAACTGTTTTCACAGGCTAATTAGAACATCGAAAGTTTTATGTAACACAATCTAATTGTACACATTCAAAATAACTTAATACATACAGTTTCAAACTTTTGACTTACCTTAACTTTCTCTAACTGGAAAGAAAACTATTTAAAACTATATAGTTTACGGGCCAGCAGGTGGCGGAGTAGTTAAGGGGCTGAATTCTTGTGTGGCAGAAGGCGGTTTGAGTCCCAGTCCTGGCAGCTTGAAACACAATGGGTGCATGTGTGTGCACACTCAAAATCCCGAGAAAATGAAGAAGGGCCTGTGGCATGGCCATCCCCCAGGAAGTGGTTTCTCATTTTCTGTCTTTCTCTCCAGCAAACACACATATTCCATAGCAAAAATCTCTCTCAAAAACAAACAAAAACAAAGCTATATAGTTTAAACTATTTGTATAAATAGTTTGCAGAAATAATTTATTGGGGCTATAAATTAATAACTGCTGGCTATTATTTAATTTTATTTATTCATTCATTTATTTTAATTTAATGAGAGAGAGAAGAGAAAGTGAGAAAGCAAGCCACCAGGTCAGGGACTTGACCCGTAGTCGACCATGTGGGAGTGTCCAGCGCCTTAACCACCACACCACCTGCTGGTCCCAATAACTGCTGGTATTTTCAAAGTTGTAGTTTAGTGGAAACATCAATAATGTTAACAATACTGACATTTTGGGGGCATGGTGGTTACCTCATGTACCTTATCTTTATAAAGAAAAGCTCATACTTGTAAACACAAAAAGGAGTATAGATGGGACCAGCAGTTAGCGTAATGGCTGTGTCGCTGGACTCCCATGTAGTCGACTGCGGTTCACATCCCGGACCCAGTGGCTTAGAACTCATGCCAGGCGCGTGTGCGTGCGTGCCCAAGATCCCGAGAGGAGAATGGAGGAGAAGGGATTGTTTGTGGTCTTAGAATCTTGGTGTACATTTTAAGTACTAACGTCTCAAAAGACATGAAATATGTGTAATCTTGAAGAGAATGCAATACCTACTTATTTTAGAGTAATTTCTTTTTTTTTTTTTTTTTTTTTTTTTTTTTTTCTAATTGCCAAAGAGATGGAGAGAACGCCCTCTCTCAGTAGAGTGTGCTCACTCCACAATCTCTTCTCTTTCATTTCTCCACTCTGTCAGAATTTTGGGCCTCAGGTCAGGATTTGAACCATTCAGCCAGCCCTATGGGAACCATCTTCCTTAACTACCAAGCCACAGGGCCGGCCTAAGATTATCTCAGGTTTTTGTTTTTTGTTTTAAGAATTATTTTTTATTTAACTTTATTTTATTTTATTTTTTTGAGAGGTTTTTCACTATGGGGCGCATGCACTCGCCAGAAAGCCAGAGAGAGACAGACAGAAAGCAAGAAACCACTTCCCGGGGGGGATGGTCACACCACAATCCTTTCTCCTCCATTCTCCTCTCGGGATCTTGGGCACCCACGCACATGCGCCCGGCTTGAGTTTAAGCCACCAGGTCCGGGACTCGAACTGTGGTCGACTACATGGGAGTCCAGCAACATAGCCATTACGCTAACTGCTGGTCCCTTAACTTTAATTTGACCAGAGAGGGACAGAGCGAGAGTGAGAGAGAGAGAGAGAGAGAGAACATGAGAAAGCAAGCCCCCAGATCCAGGACTCCAACTGTGGTCGGCCACGTGGGAGCCCTGTGCCTTTAACCACCATGCAACCTGCCAGCCCCAAGTATCTTAGTTTTAACACAGACTACATAAGCCAAAACACAAAACTGTGAAAACTAAAGCAGCTATGTGAATTTATTTTTCATTTGTTAGAGGGCACATGCAGTGGCCAGAGAGAGAACCAGAGAAAGAGAAAAGGAAAATGAGAAAACACCCCCCATGTAAGATGGTCACACCACAATCCCTTCTCCTCCATTTCTCCTGTTAGGATTTGAGTCACAGACAAACACACTGTGTTTTTCAAGCCACCAGGTCCAAGACTCGAACCTTACAGTCAACCATGTGCAACCCAGCCACCCTAACTATCACACCACCAGCTGGCTCTGTGGCTATGTCAATTTCATCATGGCTTTTGTCAACCTGCTTCTGAATGACAGTATGTGACCTTAAACACAGGGAAAAAAAATGTGGCTCAAACAGTTTATGTATGTCTTCCAACATTTACTAAAATTTCTATGTTGAGGAAATCCAAACTAAGATTATGGAATTTGACCCTGGTCAGTCTTTACTCTGGAGCACTGATCGGGTGTCATTCATCTACTCTAGCCCAAATAACATCTATCTTGATTTACAGCGCCTCCTATGTGTCTAAATCATCTATGGGGGATGTTTTCAATGAAATCCTGGATGAACGGGAAAAGTCGGAAAGTTCCCCTCAAACCCACTTTCCAACTGTCACATATACTATAGCTCTTTCTTTATTTTCAAAGCAACAACAAAGTGTTGAAATCTATACCTTTATCATCCTTGAAAGGCTTATTACACAAACTCCAGTTCTCAAGTTTCAAAGCAGTGAAAAATCACTTTGCCCCATATATGGGGCGGGGCTCTTTCAAAAAGTTGATGAAAATGAACATTATTAAAACAACCATACATGGATTTCACATTTTTGACACCAAAATAAACTCATACTTTAATTCCATCTTTTCAGGGATTTTCTCAAGTCCCTTCATACACAAGTACAAATCTAATGTGGGAAGTAAACTTTGCCTACATAAAATTAAAGCTTTAATCTTAGAAAAACATTTTACTCATGACTTTTTTGCTTAACTTGTGGTAGAATACCATAAAAATTTAATTATATGCTAATTAAAATTCCTAATCTTGAGCAGTGCTATTAAAAGCTATGGGTAATTGCTTAATAGGCACTATCTTTCACAACAAATTTTAAAATACCTACCTCCTAAACCTTCTCATTTGTGTGTGTGTGTGTGTGTGTGTGTGTGTGTGTGTGAATGTTTTCAAAAAAAAATCTTCCATACAAGAAAAAAGGTGACTAAAATATTCTAATGAATTCCTTACAGATTTTATCATCTAATAGTCTAGATGCCATGAGAATGCAGCATGGAGTCTTCCAAAGCACTTTGTCTTAAAGACCATAACCTTTTTCTGGATGTTTTCATGACCAAAAATATCATCTCCAATTTCTACAGTGTCAGGTTATCCAACTGTTACTTTAATCAACTAAATTCAAAAAGCAGAAGGCAAACAAAAACACCTTTGAGTAAATGCTAAATGTCACATGTTGATTCACTAAATCTCATCTATTTCATTCATCATCAAAGTATTCATTCAAAAGCTATCTGCTTTTATATGATAAACATTTTCATGATGCTAGCAAGTCTGACCATCTGACTTCCCAGACCATGGAGAATTAAAGAGGCAAGAAATGATGTGAGGAGGAGGGCACATGGCAAAAGGCATGGCAGAAGGCCAGGACTATAAGGTGTACCCCACCACAGGGGTATCTCTTACCCTTTGTGTCCGAGTGTAATTATTTCTCCCTCCCTGATGCATCACCGGTGTTTCTGTATTTTACAGTTGTTTCAATAACTTAATGGTTTGTTACATCTATGTCCTTCATCAAAAACTAACAAATTGCGGGACCAGCAGTTGGTGTAATGGCTATGTCGCTGGACTCCCACCTAGTTGACCGCGGTTCAAGTCCAAAACCCGGTGGCTTAAACTCACGCCAGGCACGTGTGCGTGCGTGCCCAAGATCCCTACAGAATAGAGGAAAAGGGACTGCAGCATGGCCATCCCCCCGAAGGGTGATTTCTCACTTTCTGTCTCTGTCTCTCTCTGTCTCTCTCTGGAGAGCATAGGCGCCCTATACCAAAAACCTCTCAAAAAAAAAAAAAACCTAACAAA
>NW_006203910.1:1486559-1489487 GCF_000334495.1 Tupaia belangeri chinensis
CCCCCACCCCCCTATACAAAAACCCTTCCAAAAAAAAAAAAAAAAAAAACTAAGAAATCATTTCTGATGAAAGTAGATGAGGAGTTTAAAAAGCAATAGCCGGGATGAGGCCAGCAAGATGGCATGGGATTCCCACATGGTCAATTGGAGTTCAAGTCCCAAACCTGGTAGCTTGTTTTCTCACCCCACGCCCCCCCACCCCCCTCCGTGAATGTACATGCCCTGTAGCAAACTAAAAAAAAAAATGATAAATTAAATTAATGAAATATTTCTTAAAGTGATAGCTGGGCTAGTAGGTGATGTAGTGGTTAAGGTGCTGGAGTCCCACATGGTCAACCATGGTTCAAGTCTCAGACCAGGCAGCTTAAAAATTTTGTGCATACATGCCCAAAATCCCAGGAGGAGAATGGAGGAAACAGAATTGCACCATGGCCATCTCCGCAGGGATGATTCCTCACTTTCCCTTGCTCTGTCTCCGACAAGCATACTCACCCTATGGCAAAAGCCTTTAAAAAAAATTATAGCTAACCAATTTGACAATTGAGGAAGGAGACAGAAAATTTATTACGAATCCACACAAGGCCAACATGTGGCATGGTGATTAAGGTGCAGGACTCACACATGGCCAACCATGGTTCAAGTCCCAGACCTGGTAGCTAACTTTCTCTCCCTCCCTATCTCTTTCTCCCTCTCTGTCTTGTTCTGTGAGCTCACGTGCCCTGTAGCAAATTTTAAAAATAATGATACATAAAATTAAATAGTTATTTTTTTAAAGAAGAAAGAATTCCCATAATACTGGAACATGGTTACTGCATTGAAGGAAAGCAACCTGCTGGTGTGACTGTTAGAGTTTCATAACTGACAATTATGAGGAAAATGTTAACCTGCACTTTGGGAACACCATTTACAGGGGTCAACATAGTACGCAGTAAATTAAGATTTTTAAGACAAAATTAAAAATAAAAAAGATGAAGGGACTAAAGTAGTTTTGGTTTGCTTATTTAAGTGTTCGCTATAGGGCATGCAGCTCACCAGAGAGAAACAGAGAGAGAGAAAGTAAGAATCAACTCCTGGGGAGGATGGCCATGCTGCAATGCCTTTACCTCTGTTGTCCACTTGGGATTCTGGGCACATGTGTGCTTATACATACATACACACACACACACACACACACACACACACACAGAGAGAGAGAGAGAGAGAGAGAGAGAGAGAGAGAAATGGAATGATTTTCAAGCTGCTGGGTCCAGGACTTGAACTGCTATTGGCCATTTGGGAATGCAGCGCCTTAACCACCATGCCACCTGCTGGCCCTGGAGAAACTAAAACAGTAACCTTCTGATATCCAGGAAGTGCTTGCCACGTAGCATCTCACTTGGGTATCCTGAGTGGACAAAAGAAGGACCAGTAGAGCAATTTCTGATGAAGCTGCAGAGCTCATGTATAAGATCTTCAGAAAGTTCATGGAAAATTCATACTATGGAAAAACTGTGCCTGGTTTTTGCACCAAAATAGACTTTAATTCCATTATCCCACAAACTTTTTGAAGTACTCTCTGGTCAACTCAAGCTTGTTCATTTTTTTTTTAAACCAATTCACAGCCTTTTCAAAAACTTTATACAATCTGGAAACTTATACTGCTATACAAAAGACAACTGAGCACTTCCATTTGGCCAGTCTAGGGAGAAAAAGGCACCCGGACACATTTACAAATTTCCCGACATTTAATATTGATGTTTCCTATCTGACCCAGCTTTAATCATCAATATTGTTTTACTGATCAGAATACCGTACAGATCTTGAAATGCATAGGGTTCTAGGGTTTTCACTTAATTCAACTATCTTTCTGTTTAGTCAACCTTGTAATAGCAAAATGTCACTTAAGCAACTGCTGAATTTAAAATTACTCTTCAGATTAAACGTGAAGGGCGTTAATTTCCTTCAAAAGCTTTTCACTTGATGGTATAGTATCATGTAATGGTGTAGACAAAGCCAGTTAAGATCTCTAAAGCATAATTTTAATTACCCACTGTTCTTTTCCTTGATATGTCTACTAATAAACGGGGAAAAAAATCAACCCATAAAGGATCCATTCTGCAATTTTATTATACATCGAAAACCCTTATGTCCCATTCTATTTTCTTATCACAATTTTTGAAAGCGTTTCCTTAGTTCTATTCGCATGTCTCAGTCCATATGAAATATGCCTTTTAGAGATACTACGTGTTTTCTGGATTTGGCTTTTTAATAGGTGTCATATCGGTCCCCTTCTGTACGTTAGCCGCAGCTCATCCTGGCAACAGAGTTTAAAATTAAAAAGAAAAAAGAGAGAAAGAAACCTGCGTGAGTCCAGGAGCCAGCAGCGTCCACTAAGAGAGAGAGGCGCGGAAGGCTGGAAGGCTTGGGGCCGGATTGGGGGACCATTTGGGTGGCCCTGGAGTGAAACACTATACCGTCGGGGGCGGGGCTGGAGAGCCTGAGGGTGCAAACATTGGAAATTTTCCTAAACCAGGTTCCTCAGCGTGGGGTGCGGATTGAGGGGCAGGACCGAGAAGAGCTCATTTTCCTGGGGTGACACCACCGCCTCAAAAGGCAACGATCAAATGAACAAGGGGTGATTTCTTTTAAGGGATGATTTTTTTTCCCCCTACCATCCAAAAGACCGACATTGCCAATCAAAGAAATGCATGGCTTCCCTACCACCCTGCACCCCCCGACAACCACCAGCACCTTGAAATTCAGACTGCAAAATTAAGCCCCAGCAAAACCCCTTTAGCACGAGTGTGGGATTGAAGGGCCCAGATTTCCCAGGCAGAGGCCGACGGGAAGGAGGGGGAGAGGGAGAGGGAGAGCGAGCGAGGAGAGAGGGAGAGGCGGAGGCTTTTTCCTGCACGGCCCCATCCCCCACCCCGTCACCCCAGTTCCGGG
>NW_006203910.1:1490116-1498310 GCF_000334495.1 Tupaia belangeri chinensis
ATCGCGAGACTCCCCCTCCCCACCCAGAGCCCGGGCGGCCCCGCACGACCAACTGTTGCCTGAGTGTGAGGCGCGGACAGGGGCGGAGGCGGGAAGCACAACTCCTGGCCCCCTCAAAACCTCCTTTCCCACACGCCCCCAACAGTGAGCCTGAACTCCCCTCACAGATGTGTGCGAAAGGAACCCTGGTTCCCTTAAATCTGCTCTTTGTACCTCGGGGCTCTGGCCCCTTCTTGCACAAAGAACTTTGCCTCTGCTTGTAAGTGTACTGAAAAGGTTTTTCTCACCCTTTGCAAAGCCCCAAGCCCCTCTGGGAGACTGCCCTTTCTCACACCCCTAAAGGACTGGGACCCATGGTGCTCTTCCCACCTGCCTAAGTTCTGCAGGAGGAGGAGCACTCCTTCAGTCTCTTGATTACAACCACAAACCTTCACCTGCAGGGCAAACTCTGACTCTTGGGTTTTGTGTGTATCTGTTCTGTTGTCAACTGTGGTACCTTGCAGATGCCCAATGTGCAGGATCCCTGCTTTTGCCTTTGCCAATGAATGTTCAAACTCCTGGGAGACAAGGTCAAGGTCCCCAACAGAACTCGGGGCAACAGGGGTACGGAGTATGAATAATTAGATTGCATTACTGGGATTTGGGGGGAAGAGAGTGTGTGTTTTATTCACATCCCTGGTACTATTGGTAGTAATCAAATGCCAGTGCATTGCTGATCGTGGATATACAAAGCTTTTTGGAAAGGATCAGTAGTGTACAAATGCAGTTATTAAATATTATTGCTTCCATTTCTCCTCACTGATTGCTTTGATCAATAACTAGAATATTTACATTTTCACCTTTAAATTTCAGTCATTAGGGACAACAGCCAACCAAACATGTAGAAAACATTGTACCAAGCAATGCTACAAAGCCTACCATTCCCAAAGCATGCAGCATGTGACTTTCCAGAGTGGAAAGACGTTGTGATTGATTTTCCCTCGTCATGGTTTCCTAAATTACCAACCTGAAATGGGGGTGTGTTTTCTGCAAATGGCAGAATGGCACAAGGTTGCCTCCCAATACACCCCCTTTTCCTGGGGTTGATTGCCCAAGTTCCTTTTTGTTTTGAAGCTCTGATTCCTTAACACACAACCTTTTGACATTTTAGCTATTACTGGTCATTTACACCTTAACATGAACAAGGCAGAGCTCCTGTCTGGGATTTTGAGAGTTTTCTTTTTTTTTTTTTTTGAGAGGTTTTTGCTATAGGGCGTGTGCGCTCGCCAGACAGACAGAGAGAGACAGAGAGACAGCAGGAAATCACCCCCCAGGGGGGGTGGCCACGCCACAATCCCTTCTCCTCTATTCTCCTCTCAGGATCTTGGGCATGCACGCACACGAGCCCGGCGTGAGCTTAAGCCACCGGGTCCGGGACTCGAACCGCGATCGACTACGTGGGAGTCCAGCGACATAGTCAACGCTAACTGCTGGTCCCAAGAGGTTTTTGCTATAGGGCGCGTGCACTCTCCGGAAAGAGAGAGATAGAAAGCGAGAAATCACCCCTCCCCCCAGGGAGATGGTCACACTGTAATCCCTTCTCCTCCATTCTCCTCTCGGGATCTTGGGCGCGCATGCACACGCGCCCGGCGTGAGTGTAAGCCTCCGGGTCCGGGACTTGAACCGTGGTCATCTACATGGGAGTTCAGTGACATAGCCATTATGCTAACTGCTGGTCCCTCTGGGAAATGGTTTTGAAGACGGTAAAAGAGGCAGGAACAAGATGCCGGTGACTGAAGGTGTGCGCCAATGACAGAGGAAAGGAGAGGCTGGGGGGGGAGCTTTCTTCTGATTTCCCCAGCATTATGGTCTCATTTATTGCAGATTTGCCTCCCCCCACCCCCAGTGCCCATGTTTCTCTATCCAGTAGGTATAAAGAATCTCAGTAGAAAAATGGTTCACACATCTGGAGCACCAACTTTAGTTAAAAAAAAAAAAATGCAATGGAATTAAATCACCTAAGTGATTATCTAAAACATAGGGGTTTTTTTCCTGTTAAAAGTAGATGCATTAAGGAATAGACTGCAGATTTTGAAGTGTCTCCAGAGCGAAACTTGACACTTCCAGTTAGACATAATACCCCTTCCCCACTACCTGCACAATCTCTTTAGCCCTTACCAGTTGTTGGGTGGAAAAGTTCGAGAAGCACGGAAAGAGAATTGCTGCAATACGGGCATCCTCCTGACCCCTGGAAGACTTCTTTTTCACCAAGCTGCACTATGGGAAGATAGAATTCCCCTTTCATTGCCTGGGGCTTCCGAGGAGAAAGGTTCAAGAAATATTTGTTGAATATCTATGTGTTCCTGCTTGCAAGGGTACTTTGTTTCACTGTATTTCACATTGCCGGGTGGACAGTCTTTCAGCTACATTGTGGGTTAAATGCACTTGCGTGAGAAACTCTGAGAAACTCCCATCCCTTTATAGCACCTTTTCTGTGGGAACATGTGTTCCAAGTTGAAAAAAAAAAATTAGAAGTTAACTTAGGGAACAGAACATATTTGTACGTTGGCGATGTTCCATGTACGTATAATGTGATCCCTCTTTTTCAAAATGACATGGCTGTAAGTGCTACCAAAAGTACATGAATTTGGCTGGAAAGGTCGATGCTTAATCAACAGACCTTGCCACAGGATTCATGTAAATATTGCCCTTTGCCTTGTGGCAACAGCTGCTGTTTACAGAGCATGTGCTACCCTTATTTGCAAATCTGCCTAAAATTCATGATCTGTAGACTTTGTTCAATAAGAGTCAAAGAGTTTCTGATCCTACGCAATACCTTGTTTTATCTGCTACTACGTTCGCCTTCTGTGTCTTTTCATTTGAAATGGTCTGTTTTACTCCATTGGGGTTGTCGAACAAAATTAACTTTTATAAAAAAACTTTGGGGGCCAGCAGGTGGCATGGTGGTTAAAGGTACTGGATTCCCACATGGTCAACCACGGTTCACATCCTGGACAGGGCAGCTTGAAAATTATGCTGGGAGCATGTGCGTGAGTGCCCAAAATCCTGAGAGGAGAATGGTGGAGAAGGGATTGCAGCGTGGCCATCCCCTGGGGGATGATTTCTCAGTTTCCCTCTGTCTATCTCTCTCTGGCAAGTGCACATGCCCTATGTCAATATATATATATATACATATATATATATATATATATATACACACAATATATACAATATATATACATATATATATATATACCCACAAAAACAAACAAACAAAAACTTGAAAAAAATAAATAAGTAAGGGGCCAGCAGGTGGCATAGCAGTTACATCGCTGGACTCCCATATGGCTGGCCATGGTTTGAGTCCTGGACCTGACAGCTTGAAACTCATGCCAGGCACATATGTGTCCGTGCCCAAGATCTCAAGAGGAGAATGAAGGAGAAGGGCTGGCAGTATGGCCATCCACACTGGGGGGTGACTTCTCGCTTTCTGTCTCTCTGTCTCTGGTGAGCAAATGTACCCTGTGGTAAAAAAGAAAGAAAGAAAGAAAGAGAGAGAGAAAGAAAGAAAGACCTTAAAAGACAAAACCAAACAAATAAAAGCTTGGGACAATACTTGGGAACCTCAAAATGAATCCCAAACTACTGAATAAATATCTATTTTGACAAGTTGGGAACATCAGTAGAAATTGTACTATAGTTATTTTCACATAGCCAAAGTTGTTTAGGAGCTACCAGAACATGTGTTCACTGGTGAGACTGAATGTTTTTACAAAGTTTCTAAAGACAAGGTCAAGAACTTGTTGTTCCTTCTCTTATTCTGTATCTAAAATTTGTTGCTGAAAGCACAGTGCAACTGAAACCCACATTTTGATCCTACTGAAGCATGTTCTTCAGAGGCTGGTACAAAAGATTCTAGTCACAATATCTTGTTTGTAACTACAGTAATCATTCTGTTCCTATCAGTCAGCTCTCTCTCGCCTTTTTTTTTTCTTTGTAGAGGTTTTTGCCTTAGGAGCATGTGCTCACCGGAGAGAGACAGAGATGGAGACAGTGAGAAGGAAAGTGAGAAATCACTCCAGGTGGGATGGCCATGCTGTAATACCTTCTCCTCCATTCTTATTCCAGGATCTTGGGCACGCACGTACACGCGCCCAGCGTTTCAAGCCACCGGGTCCGGGAATCAAACCAGCCAGCCATGTGGGAGTCCAGCGATATACCACTATGCCATCTGCTGACCCCAGCTCTCTCGCCATTTTCTGTAAAGACATGAATGTAGTGGCGTTTTTGGAAAATGTGCTATTTACTTGGTGCTCTATAACTGAAAGAAAAGATAATGGTGATAGCTAGTATTCATCTACCATTTCTTGAACACCCACTATTGTATCATGTACTGTACTAGAGTCTTTACATATGCTATTGCCCCCCCATAGTTTCATAAAATGACTATTATTATTCCTATTGTATAGATGAGAAAATGGAGACTCAAGAGGCTAAATAACTCAGGTAAGTTTCCACAGCTACTGACAGAAACCAGATTCAGATCGCAGACTGTCTAGCTCCTAAGCTCATCTTTTCACTTGGTCTTTATTAAGTTTTCTGTTCTTCACAGGGCTTCCTCCTTAGCTATAGAAATTATATTGAGAAAATGACTGGAAAATATTTCAGTGCTCTCTCTTCATAATGTGCCTTCTAATGTAAATTTTCAGCACAGCAATGGGACACAGGACAGTTATGCAGAGAGGAGGAAACCCAATGGAAACAATTAGATGTCCGAGAGGAAGGGAATGACAAAACATCGTGTAGTACGTTCATCAGTCATTCATCAGTAGAATATTATGCCTACATTGAGAATAGGTATGTAAATGGATATCTATTGGCAAGGAAATATGCTCCTAGGATATTGTCAAGTGAAAGAAAGGCAGGCAAGAGGCCAGCAGGTGGCATAGTGGTTAAGGTACTGGACTCCCACATCGCTGACTGTGGTTTGAGTCCTGGACCTGGCAGTTTAAAACTCATGCTGAATGTGTATGTGTGCATATCCAAAATCTTGAGAGTAGAGGAGAAGGGATTGTGGCATGGCCACCCTCCTGGAGGTGATGTCTCACTTTCTCTCTCTCTGTCTCTCCAAGGAGCACACATACCCTATAGCAAAAAAATCTTCCCCCCTTAAAAAAAAAAAAAAAAAAAGGAGAACCAGCAGATGGCGGAGTTGTTACATTGCTGGACTCCCACATGACCCACCATAGTACAAGTCCAGACCTGGCAGCTTAAAACTCACTCCCAGCCCATGTGTGTGCATGCCCAGAATCCCAAGAGGAGAAAAGAGGAGAAGAGATTGTGGTGAAGCCATCCTCCCTGGGGGGGGGGGGCAGGGGGGGGGGGTAATATATCACTTTATTTCTCAGTATCTCTGTCTCTCTCTCCAGTGACCACATGCATCCTATGGCAAAAACCTCAAAAAAAATAAAAGAAAGGTGTGTAAAAGTAGAATTGTCCCATTTTTGGGAAAAAAAGAGGGTGGGGGGACTATTCATATAAATATATTTTCCCAAAAGAAAAGGCCTGGAAGGGTCTGCTCCAAATGTTACCAGTAGTTACAGTAAGGTGGTGGGAGTACGAGTGATATTCTTTTATTTTTGCTTTTCTATTACTTCTAGTTTTATCAATGAAGGTGTTTCATCTATAAGAAATAAGTGACATCTTTTTTTAAAATAATTATTTTAACTTTATTTATTTATTTTAATTTTACCAGAGAGGGACAGAATGAGAGAGACAGAGAGAAAGTGAGAAGCAAGCCATCAGATCTGGGGTTCGAACAGTGGGGGGCCATGTAGGAGTCCAGCGCCCTTAACCACCATGCCACCTGCCAGTCTCAATAAGTAGCATCATTTTTAAAATAATCATTTTTTAACTTAATTCCATTTGTTATTATATTTATTTTTGTAAATTGGGCCAGTGAGAGACAGAGAAAGTGAGAATGGAAAAGCGAAAAAGCAAGCCTCCAGGTCCAGGATTCGCACTGCGGTCAGGCATGTAGGAGTACAATGCCTTAACCACCATTCCACCTGCTGGCCCCTCATATATTTTTTTGTTTGTTTGTTTTGATACAGAGCTCATACACTCACCAAAGAGAGCCAGAGATACAGAGATAGAAAGGGAACAGTAATACACCCCTCAATGGAGTATGCCCACACCACAATCCCTTTTCCTCCATTTCTCCATCCTGTCAGGATTTTCAGACACACACGTACAGGCACTTGATGTGCTTCTCAGGCCACCAGAGGTAAGACTCCAACTGCGGTCAGCCATGTGGGATCTAGCTCCCTAATCACTAGGCCATGGGGCCAGCCCAAATAAACAACATTTTAAAAGTTGAATTGAAAAATATTGCTAACAACTGGACAAACTGAAATAATCCCTAGCAGAGTATGAACTAGTATATAGGGTGAAACAATTGTTTGCTTCATTGTTTCATAAGAAGCAAATAATACATTAGTAATATGTAATATAATAGAGGTGATATAAATTATTGTTCTCTATACAATGTTACCTGGTTGAGGAACTGGTTTTGACATTATCATATTAAGTTGTATATAAAATTATTTTTCTAGGGGCTGGCAGGTGGCATGATGGTTCAAGTGCTAGACTCCCCCATGGCCAACTGTGGTTCGAGTCCTGGACCTGGCACTTGCTTTTACACTTTCTCCTTCTCTCTCTTTCTGTCTCTCTCTGGTCAATGTAAAAAAAAAAAAGTAATAATAACAAATAAAATTTTAAAAATACTTCTTTTTAAAAAAATTACTTTTGGGGGCCAGCAGATAGTGTAGTGGTTAAAGGGGCTGGATTCCCACATGGCCGACCGTGGTTCGAGTCCTGGACCTGGTGGCTTGCTTTCTCACTTTCCCTTTCTCTCACTCTCTCTTTTCTCTCTGGTCAAATTGAAAAATAATAATGATAACAAATGGAATTAAAGAAATAGATTTTTAAAATTATTTTTCTAGTCTTAAAAACTATCATGCAGGAACCAGCAGATGGTGAAATGGATATGTCACTGGACTCTCACATAGCTGACCACAATTCAAGTGCCAGACCCGGGGACTTAGAACTCATGCCAGGTGCATGTGCATGCATGCCCAAAGTTCCCGGAAGAGAATAGAGGACAAGGGATTGTGGCATGGCCATCCCTCTGGGGGGTGATTTCTCACTTTCTGTCTCTCTCTCTATCTCTCCAGTGAGCACATGCACCATATAGCAAAAAATCTCTCCATAAAGAATAATTATCATGCAAGGAGCCAGCAGGTAGCATGGTGGTTAAGGCGTTGGACTCCTCCTACATGGCCCACCACAGTTCAAGCCATGGACCTAGTGGCTTACAAATCATGCTGGGCACGTGTGCTGTGTGCTCAAAATCCCAGGAGAAGAATGGAGGAGAAGGGATTATGGCTATCCCCCTCCCCCCGGGGGATGACTTCTCACTTTCCCTCTCTCAGTCTTTCTCCAGCAAGCACACACACCCTATTTCAAAAACCTAAAAACAAACAAACAAACAAAAACTTTTTAAAAATACCAGGGCTGGCAGGTGACATCGTGGTTAAAAGCACTGGATTTCCACATGGCTGACCATGGTTCAAGTCCCAGACCTGGCTGTTTGCTTTCTCACTTTCCCTTTCTCTCTCTCTCTCTCTCTCTGGTCAAATTTAAAAAATAATAATAACAAATGGAATTAAATACATAAATAATCCTTTAAAAATTATCATGCAAACTCTAACTCAGAAAAAATATATAGCCTATTTTTGAATGTATTTATTGGGTCGTCAGGAAAGTCATGATGCATTTTGAATAAAACAGCATAGAAAAATATGCATGATTTTCCTGATGACCTAATATTTAACTTCTCTAGTCTCAGACTTTTCACCTATAAAATGGGTATATTAATACCTAACTCAAAGTGGATTTTTTAAAAAGTTTTTTTAAAAAGTTTAAATTCCTCTAAATTATTTTATTTAACTTTATTTATTTATTTATTTTAATTTGACCAGAGAAGGAGAGAGAGAGAGAAAGAGAGAGAGAGAGAAAGTGAGAAAGCAAGTCCCTAGGTTTGGAATGAGAACCACAGTTGGTCATGCGGGAGTCCAGTGCACTTAAACACCATGCCACCTGGCGACCGCTCAAAGTGGTTTTATGAGGATTTAATATAAAAATCTGTGTAGGG
>NW_006203910.1:1498638-1499851 GCF_000334495.1 Tupaia belangeri chinensis
GTCCCAGATTTGGTAGCTTTCTTTCTCAGTTTCCCCCTCTCTGTCTCTTTGATGAGTGCACGTGTCCTATAGCAAATTTTAAAATAATAATAATGATAATAAATTAAATTAATAATTCTTTTTTTAAAAAAAATGTACGTAGAACATTTAGCATGGTCTTGGCATATAATATGCATTTAATGGATAGATGGTAGCCAACAACAAGGAAAAACGAAGATGATGCTTCGGGCTTTAGGCTGAGCCAAGAAAAAAGCCAAGGTATGAGAAAGTAAGTTTGCAAGTTAGTTGTAAATGAAATGGGACTGAGGAAGGCCTGTTGTTTGCCAAGTGTGGTTTCTTTCTTCATTATCACTTTTTAGAGTCAGCAATGTGGTGTAATTACAGTTCTCCAAAGGTAAGTTCTAAAGGAAAGCAGTAAATGAGGGTGAAAGGGCTTAGGAGATTTTCCTGCTTAGACTATGACCTCCTCGAGGACAAGGATCGCATCTGATTCATCTTTGTTAACAGGAGGTAGGAGGGGCCAGTGCACGACGCTGGATCTTGCTGGATCTTCCGTGGCTGGCTGCATGATGAGAGTCCTGGTTCCAGCAGCTTGAAAATCACGCTGGGTTCATGTGCATGCATGCCAAAATCCCCAGAGGAAAATGAAGGACAGGGGATTGTGGCATGGCCATTACACCTGGGGGTAATTTCTCACTTTCCCTCTCTCTCTCCCTCTCTCTCTCTCTCTCTCTCTCTCTCTCATGCACACACCCTCTAGCAGAAAAATAAATAAAAATTAAAAAAAAAATAGAGAGAGAGAGAGAGGTAGGGATAGGGATTCCAGGACTGGCTTCCCAGCTGTGCTGAGTTCTCCTCCCTTCACAATATTCTTTGGCTTCTGTGGACCTCTTGTGGTTCCTCCCATTTTTCCTGCTTCAATATTGCCTAGGTGTCTGTATTTGGCAGATATCATATGCCTCACTATACATTTATATCATGTTTTTCAGGTAACATTTTCCAAGACTCTTTCAACTTATTCCCATGTGTAGAAAAAGAGACCAAAGTCAGGGCCAGCAGGTGGCGTGGTGGATATGGGTGCTGGATTCCCACATGGCCGACCACGGTTCGAGTCTCGGACCTGGTGGTTTGCTTTCTCACTTTCTCTCTCTCACTCTCTCTCTCTCTGTGTCTTTCTGGTCAAATTAAAATAAATAAATAAATACATAAAATA
>NW_006203910.1:1499910-1505430 GCF_000334495.1 Tupaia belangeri chinensis
ACCAGCAGGTGGTGTGGTGGTTAAGGCAGTGGACACTCCCACATGGCTGACCAGAGTTCGAATCATGAATCTGGTGGCTTGCTTTCTCACTTCCTCTCTCTCACTCTTACCCTCTGTCTCTCTCTGGTCAAACTAAAAATAAATAAAGAAAGAAAGAAGGAAAAAACAAAAGAGAGAGAGACCAAAGTCTACACTGACACACAAAGGAAATGGATTAGGTCCTAGACCTAGACCAGTGCTTCTCAGACTTAAGTACATCAGCATACCCTGGGGGGGCTTGTTAACCACAGAGGTGTCTGACCCTGCTGCCAGAGTCTCGGAACTGATTAATTTGGGGTGGGGCTAAGAATTTGGCTTTTTTTTTTTTCATATGGCCTGTGTGCTCGCAGAGAGAGAAAGAGGGAAAGTGAAAAATCATCTCTCAGGGGTGATGGTCACACTGCAATCCCCTCTCCTCCATTCTTTTTTGTTTTCCCTAGTCAATGAACAATTATATTTAAAGTATTATACAAAGTACTTTTAAAGTATAGAAGGAATAAAACATTATACAAAGACCCTCTTTCTTTACTGGAATAAAAAATTTAGGAATTCCAACGGCCAAATTGTCTGTTTCTAGGAGACAGTAACATGGTTCATGTTTCCACTTTTTGGGAATCTCTCAGTCATGATCTGCAGAAGTTGGTCCCGGGCAATTCAAAGATGGGTCTTCTTTATCTTCATATGCTGTTCCACACCAAACACAACACAGATGTTCTTCTCTTAAATAACTAGCCAATATTTGTAATTTTTCCGGTACACTTAAATCTTTGCTGTTATATTCATCCTCGTCCTGTTCTTTTTCTTCCTCGTCCTCTTGTTCAGTCTCCTCTTCAAGTTCCAACCAGTGCCATGCCTCCTTGGGATCCTGAATACTCTTCTGGGCATCTAACTGTTGACAGGCTCGCTGGCTTCTTTTAAGATCTCTTGCTAGCTTCATTTCATCTTGCTTATTTTTAAGTCGCATTCGAAACTGCTCTGCAGCTTTCTCTTCAGCTTGGTTTTTCATGTGAATCTTTCTCCTATAGCTTTCTAATTTTCCCTCTGCTTTCCGTTTTAATAATGTCTCATGACAGGGGCCAGCAGGTAGTGTGGTGGTTAAAGGCGCTGGACTCCCACATGGCCGATCTCAGTTCAAGTCCCGGACCTGGTGGCTTGCTTTGTCACTCTCCCTCTCTCTCTTTCTCTGTCTCTCTCTGATCAAAAAACTGGAAAATAATAATAAACAAAGTTAAATAAAAAATAATTCTTTAAAGGAAAAAATAATGTCTCATGTCCAATACCACTTTCCCACTTTGACACTGAGAGGAATCGGTTCAACAATACCATGTCCGCTCTTGCTGAGAGCCTGACCGTTTTTAAATCTCATCTTTTGGAGAAAGCAAACCCTTTGTTTTCACAGTCAAGTGCACTCTTCAATCCAATGTCACGTTGTTCTTGTTCTTCCTCTTTTAAACTCTTCTGCCTATTTTTCAAATCAGCTTCCTGTTGTTTTTCTTCTTCTCGACGGGCTTCTCGGGTTTGCCTCAGCGTTGGCAATCGTGGTCTGATATCATCTTGGACATTAATGAAGGAATCAGACATATAATCCTCTTCTTCTGCCATGCTTAATTTCATATGGTAACGGCATCTGGCAGCACTCAGGTCCCGGCCCGGCTCCAGAGCCCCTCTCCTCCATTCTCTTCTCAGGACCTTGGGCACTCTTGCACATGTGCCTGGTGTGATCTTCAAGTCACTGGGTGCAGGGCTTGAACCTTTGTTGACCATGTGAGAGTCCAGTGCTTCAGCCACTACGCCACCTGCTGGTCCTAGAATTTGCCTTCCTAACAAGATCCCAGGTGATGCTGATACTTTGGGTCTAGGGGCCACCCTTCCAGAACCAGTGACCTAGAACAAGGGCTGGCAAACTTTTTCTATAAAAAAAAAAAAATCGAGACTTTATGGACTATCGGGTCTTTGTTGCAACCACTTAACCCTGCTGCGGTAGCAGGAAAGCGGCCATACATCACAGGCAAACACGTGAACATGGCTCTGTTCCAATATAAAACTTTATTTATGGATACTGACATTTCAATGCCACCTAACGAAATCTTACTCTCGATTTTTTTTCCCCAACAGTTTAAAAATGTAAAAACCGGGGCCAGCAGGTGGCGTAGTGGTTGAGACTCTGGACTACCTCATGGTCAACCACAATTCAAGCCCCGGACCAAGAAGCCAGAAACTCATGCCCAAAAATCCCAAAAAGAGAACGGAGGAGAAAGGATTGAGGCGTGCCATCCCCCCTTGGGGGTGATTTTTCATTTTCTCTCTCTCTGTCTCTCTAGTGAGCACATGTGCCCCATAGCAAAAATCTCCCTAAAAAAAAAAATGTAAAAAACATTCTTAGGTAGAGGGCCATACAAAAAATAGGTTTCGGTCTATGTTTGCTGACCACTGTTCCAAAGAGACTCATTATCTAAGAATGACTAACAAATGCAGATGAGAAAATAAAGAAGAACTAGCAAAGCAATAAACACACAAGAGAGTGTTTAACCTTCATAGTCCTCAGGGAAATGCAAATTAAAACCACAAAGAGATACTACTACACACCCATTAGAATGGCTAAAATTCTTTTTTTTTTTAAAGAGGCTTTTGCTATAGGGTGCATGTGCTCGCCAGAGAGACAGAGACAGAAAGCGAGAAATCACCCCCTGGCGGATGGCCACACCGCAATTCCTTCTCCTCCATTCTCCTCTCGGGATCTTGAGCACGCACGCACATGCACCTGGCGTGAGTTTAAGCTGTCGGGTCCAGGATTCAAACCACGGTTGGCTACATGGGAATCCAGCGACATAGCCATTACATCAACTGCTGGTCCCGGAATGGCTAAAATTCTTAAACACTGACAATAGCAAGAGTTGGTGAGGTTGGGAAGCAATGGGATCTCTCATACAGGGCAGGTCGGAGTGTAAATTGTACAACTATCAGTATTTCGGAAACCCACTTGGCATTGCGGACTAGAATTGAACACATACGGGCTCTATAGCGGTAGAGTCACGGAGATTGCCATCCAGATTCTCCTTCCAGGAAGGACATTCTACCCAAGTATGAGGAGTACTGTCAGCTAGCAGCCTCCAGCTATCAGCCCCTCAAGGGTATGCCTTAGCTACAGAGACTGCTTCACCCCAGGTCATACTCTTCCGAAGGGACCAGTGAGGCAGGGCAGTTAAGGATCTTTTGGCCTGACATGGAATGCACTGATGGGCTCTACTTGTTTCAAAGCTCCTGGGCCTGCTGATGGCATGGAGACTGAGGTGGCTGAATCCCACATGACTGACTGCATAGTTCAAGTCCCGGACCCAGTGGCTTGAGGAACACTCTAGGTATGTGTGTGTGTGTGTGTGTGTGTGTGTATGTGTGTTTGTGTGTGTCCAAAGTCCTGAAAAGAAAAAGGAGGAGGAGGAAGGATTGTGATATGGCCAGCTCTCCCTGGGGGTGCTTTCTCTCTGTTTCTTTCTCTGTTTCTGTCTTTGGCAAGCACACGTGCCCTGTAGCAAAAACAATCAAACAAAAAAACACAAAGCTCCATGCCAGCTTGGCTCAAGTTTGCCAGACTCCTATCACAGAATATCTTCTACCCTGCTTAATCCTACGACCTCTGGTTTTCCCTCACAGGTATTGATCCCTAATAAACACCTTGCACCCAACCTTCTAACTCAGCCTTTACTTCTGAAGAGCCCGACCTGTGACACTTCTGACACAATGATTCCACTACAGAAACTCATTTGTATGTGCATTAAAAAACATGTACAGGGGGTCAGCAGATGGCGTAGTAGTTAGGACGCTGGACTCTCACAAGGCCTACTGTGGCTTGGATCCCAGACCTGGTGGTATACATTCTCACTTCTCTTCTCTCTCTCTCTTTGTCTCTCTCTCTCTGCTTCTCTCTCTCTGTCTCTCTCTTCATCTCTCTCTCTCTCTGTCTCTCTCACCTGAGCACATATATCCTATAGCAAATTAAAAAGAAAATAAATAATTTTTTTAAACAAAATGTACGAGAATGTTCTGAACAGCTTTTGTTTGTAAAAGCCCAATACTGGAAACTACCTAATGTCTATCAACAAGAGAATGAATTAATTGTGATATAGTCACACAATGAAATATTGTACATTGATGAAAATGAATGGCATCTTCATACAATCACATGCATGCCATATCTGTACTGTATGATGTCATTTATGTAGAGTTCAAAGACAGGCAAAAGTGGAGTGAGCAGGAGGCATGGTGATTGGGGCGCTGGACTCCCATATGACTGACTGCTGTTTGAGTCCTGGACTTGGCACCTTGCTTTCTCAATTTCCCTCTCTCTCTCTGTCTCTCTATCTCTGTCTCCCTCTCTGCTGAGTGCATGTGTCCTATAGCAAAATAATAATAATGATAAATAAAATGAACAATTCTTTTTAAAAAGGCAAACGGCTTTATGGCTATATTCATAAGTGATGAAACTATAAAGAAAAGGCATTGTGGTTAAGGTGCTGAACTCCCATTTGATCAGCTGTGATTCAAATCCCAGACATGGTGGCTTGAAAATCACACCAGGTGTATACGCGTGCTTGTCCAAAATCCCAGGAGGAGAATGGAGGAGACAGGATTGTGGCCATCCTCCCTGTGGGAAGGGAGTGATTTCTCATGTCACTTTCCTTCTCTCTGTCTCTCTTTCTTTCTCTGGTGAGCACACACCACCTATAGCAAAAACAAACAGAAAAACAAAAGTCAGAAAATGATTATCACAGGGATGGTTAGTCTTCACAAATTTTAATGATCATCATTAAAATTCTCACCAGGGCTGATATTGAGCCAGCATTTCCAGGGGAGAAGAGGGGGGAGAAGAGGTAGTGATGAGAGAAAGGCACCTGGTTTAGGGGTGCTAACACCCAAAGTCTCGACTTTGGGTATATGTACACACATGTGCTACAGTTCCAAAGTGCTAACAATGATCAATGTATTGATCCAGGTAGAGATTACATGGGCATTCCCTCTATGATTATTTGTTAAACTGTGTATATGTGATTTTATGCACAAAAGAAAAAAAAAGAAAGACACTATAGGAAAATAGAACTAAGTGTTTCCTAAATGTTTACTTTAAAAAGTATGACTAAAGAGAGCTGAGGTGGGCGGTAGCGATAAGAAATAGGAGAGCTCATCTCGTGCTTATTATTCTGTAACAATATGATACAAGCAGACCTTGAGAAGTTCTAAGAAGTTCTATAAGAAGTACACGGAGACATTGTTGTTCAGAAGAGGGAGAATTCCTTTCCAGCTGAGGAGCTATGGAAAGACTTCAAAGAGAAACCACCATCTGAGGTGAGCATTGAAGAATAGAGAATTTCAGCAGGCACAGTCGCAGAGAAGGTTGGGGGAAAGACGCCGCATTAACTGACAGGTGGAAGAATAAGTAGCATGTGACCAAGACATTATTTAATTAATTACTGTTTTGTTTAATTT
>NW_006203910.1:1505466-1510378 GCF_000334495.1 Tupaia belangeri chinensis
TTCTGTCAAGGCTGTCCCCCTCTCTCTTCTCTTTACTCTCTCTCTCTCTCTCTTTCATGCGTGCACGCATGCTACCGTATATAAAACAAATAAACTTTTAAAAACAGTCAAGTTGATTAGAGCATTAGAGCGGCATTTCCCAATTCGTTTTGCTATTTAAGAGTACTAGGCAAATTCTAAATAATTCATTATTTTCTGCCAGGGATGATTATACATTCTACAAGACATCTACCGAAATGCTACTGTGCTGGGGCTAGGCACTAGGTCTGCAGCCATAAGCAAAATGGATACAGTTCTGGAGCTTACACTGCCTAGATCTGCAGTTCATTTCTTTCTTTTTTTTCTTTTCTTTTTTTGGAGATGTTTTTGCTATAGGGCGCATGTGCTCGCCAGAGAGACAGAGAGACAGAAAGCGAGAAATCACCCCCCCAGGGAGAATGGCCACGCCGCAATCTCTTCTCCTCCATTCTCCTCTTGGGATCTTGGGCACGCATGCACACGCGCCCGGCGTGAGTTTAAGCCACCAGGTCCAGGACTTGAACCATGGTCGACTACATGGGAGTCCAGTGACATAGCCATTAAGTTAACTGCTGGTCCCTAGTTCATTTCTTTTTTGAGTCACCATTCTTCTTAAGAGCAGAAAACAATCTAGACTCATCCATATAAATTTGGTCAATTCAATGTTTTGGGTTCTTTTAGTCATATCTGGTTGAAACTCAATCTGATTTAGGACTCAAGCCCTCTCCTCTTCATGATCCTTGTGGTGATGTTGAAGTCCAGAATGTGTCCAAGACTGAAATAACAATGGTGGGGGAAGAGGAGCATGCTTTTGGGGCTCTTGAAACATTCTGCACTGGCCTTCTTGGAGATGTGGAGCCAGCTTGTCCTTTACCCCTGCTAACATCCATAGAAGGGGCCAACTTCCCCGTCAGGTCTCCAATGGCACAATCCACTGTTCTTGTCATGCCCACAAGACCCCAGCTTCTACATTCATTTCTTTTCCTACCTTTCTCAGTTCTGAGGCTCTTGTCTACCAGGGGCAGAGGGGCAAGGTGAGGAACAGAACACGTGTTGCTCATCAAGGGCTCTTTCAAATCTTTCTGTCTCATACTCTAGATAAAGACTATCCTTCAAGGTTCTCATTACAACCTCAACACCGAGAATATAGTCTCCCCTTCAGTCATGAAACCCGTATTGGACGTGAGATCAGCCTCATGTCTCACAGCTTGCGTTAAGAAGGGTCACGAGGTTGAGGGTACAGGGAAGCTCGGGCTATCTCTGTAGATCACCCGTCACAGTGTAATAAAATATCACTGGACATTCACAAATAGACAAAGACTGCTTTCAAGACCTGATGTTTGGAATTCTTGATTTTGGTGCTTTAAAAAATATCAAGTGGCTTATTAGGTGGCACAGCATTAATGCAATGCTCTGTATGCTGGGCCCACCTGGGGAGGTCCCGGGCCTGCATCCGGAGGTCTGCCTGTATATCCCAGGTTCACCCACATATACGTGTGCCCATGATCCTGGCCTGCTGAGGTCACGGGTGCAGCGTCAAGATCCTGTTGGGGGGGGAGGGTTGCGGACGGCCTATGGCAAGATCCTATTCGGAGGAGGTGCCTATATCTTTCTCTATTTCTCTCTCTCACTCATGAAAGATATAAATAAAACAAGTTTTTTAAAAAATAAATCAACCTGCTGAGGACCAGCACATGGTGTAATGGTTAAGTCGCTGGACTCCCACGTGGTTGAACTGTGGTTACAGTCCCAGACTGGCAATTTAAAATTCATGCCCGGTGGTGTCAGCATGCTCAAAATCCCAAGGGGAGACCAGAGGAGAAGGGATTGCACTGTGCCCATCCCCTGGAAGATGATTTCTTCCTTTCTGTCTCACTCACTCTCCAGTGAGTGCATGTGCCCTATAGCCAAAAACAAAAACAAAAACTCTCTCAAAAAAAGGATTTTTAATTTAATTTATTGTTATTATTTTTTAATTTGTACAGAAAGAGACAGAGAGAAGGGGAAGGAAAGTGAGAAAGCAAGCCAACTCGAACCGAGGTAGGCCACACGGGAGTCCAATGCCTCAACCACCACCTGCTGGCCCCTTTGTGTTTCATTTCTAATAAGGAGATTCGCGCTCATATCATTTTACTCTGCAGATATGGATAACTTTTATTCCTAGAAAGTGAGAAACCAAATTGACCTAGCTATAACTCTGTTTTCTCTTTTAGGGTTTCCAAAGTACTTGAGAAATTTTTTAAAATAATTATTTAATTTTACTTATTGTTATTATCATTTTTTAAATTTGACTGGAGAGAGAAAGGGTAAGTGAGAAAGCAAGCTGTCAGGTCTTAGACAAGAACCACGGTTGACCATGTAGGAATCCAACGCCTTAGCCACCATGTTACCTGCCAACCCTAGTATTTGAAAAATGCTAATAGACTTCATGAGAATTTTGATTGGGGGTTAACAGAGAGAGCCAGAAAGCAAGTCACCAGGTCCAGGACTTGAACCACACTTAGCCATGTGGGAGCCCAGTGCCCTTAACCATCACACCACCTGCTACCCCTCCCAAAATAATTCTTTTTTAAAAAAAGAATTTTGATTGGATAAATGCAGCCTATAGGTATGATCAGTGTCATCTTTGGAATTTGTAGAATTTTTTTATAAAGAATTATTTTATTTAACTTTATTATTATTTTCCAGTTTGATTACAGAGAGAGGAGGAAAGAGAGAAAGGGAAAGTGAGAAAGTAAGCCACCAGGTCTGGGACTTGAACCAGACCTGTTGGCCATGTGAGAGTCCAGTGCCTTTAACCCCTATGCCACCTGCCAGCCCCCAGAATTTGTAGATTTTTTATACTCTGTATTTCAATACCAGCATCTCTTTGATTCCTTGTGAGCATATATTAAAGAGTTTATGACCATGTTTTATAATCTAGCACTCTAGAAAGGTCCAGACCGTGATGGCAAGCTAGCAGTGTTCAGCTAGGTGATCAAGTGAGTGCTTGAGTCAGGAGGAGCACACCTTTCTGGTTAACACTAACCACTGCACATATTTGATCCAAAGGCAAATGATGAATAGAGCATAAAGTTTGTGAAGAGCAGTCTTGTGAGATAACACTGGAAAGACATGCAGATACTTCAAAAGGTTTATGGGAAAATAAAATGAGAGGACGAGCTTATTTTGGTTCAAAAAAATGAAATCCATGCATAATTTTGTTTTTGCTTTTTGTTTTTGTCATAGGGTGAGTGTGCTCACAAGAAACAGAGAGAGGGGAAAGTGAAAAATCACTTTTCCCTTTCCCCCAGAAGGGGATGACCACATTGCAATTCCTTCTTCTCTGCTTTCCTCTCAGGATCTTGGGCATGCATGCAGACATGCCCAGCATGATTTTCAATTCACCAGAGCTAGAACTTGAACCAAGGTTGGCCATGTGGGAGTCCAACACCTTAATCGCCACACCACCTGATGGCCCCCATAATTTCTGCATAATATTCATTTCCATCAACTTTCTGAAAACTCCACGTACATTCAGGGCAGATCACTATAGCCTTAAATGCCAGACAGGCTGACTCCATAGTCTTTCAGTTCAGCATCTCCAGTGTTTGAGAGGAGTTAAGTAGGCCCAGGCAATGCCAGACCTGGCTATTAGATCCTCTGAAGAGAAAGGAGAGCCTAGCCTAGGAGAATGAAGTAAGAGCAGAAGGTGAAGGAAATCAGAAACTACACAGAGAGCTGGCTCCCAAAGGGCTTATGGTTGAAAGAGTCAGATCCCACATGTCTGACTAGGTGGTTTGAATCTGGTCTGGCAGCTTGAAAAACATGCCAGGCACATATGTGTGTGCTGGGCTCCAAATCCAGATAGGAAAGAGAAATGGGGCAAAGGGATTGTGGGATGACCATGCTCCATTGGGGGGTGCTTTCTTCCTCTCCCTGTCCCCAGGCAATCAAAAATCAAATAAAATAGCCAGGGTAGGAGTAAAGTGGTTAAGGGGTGGTAAGACTCAGAGGAGGAAAAGGAGGAGAGTCTAGAAGGTACTGTGTGCCAAGGGGGCTACTTTCTCCTCCCTGTTGTGTCTGTCATCAGAAGTGTACGTGACAGGTAACGAGCCTTTCTCACCCCAAATTCTATAAGGTTGAAAATAGAAATACAGGGAGCCGCAGATGGCATAGTGTTTAAGGGCTCTGGACTCCCATATGGCCGACTGAGGT
Source organism: Tupaia belangeri chinensis (assembly GCF_000334495.1). Classification (NCBI taxonomy): domain Eukaryota; kingdom Metazoa; phylum Chordata; class Mammalia; order Scandentia; family Tupaiidae; genus Tupaia; species Tupaia belangeri. The sequence goes on from NW_006203910.1 coordinate 1,509,682, forward strand.
TCGAGTTCTGGACCTAGGGGCTTACTTTCTCTCTCTCTCTCTCTCTCTCTCTCTCTCACACACACACACACACACACACTCTTACCCTTGCTCTCTCTCGGTAAAATTAAAATAAGTAAGCCAATAAGGTTAAACAAAATACATCTTTAAAACAAGAAAATAGAAATACATAAAGAAATTAGAAACACATAGGCATCCATCATAGAAATGTAAACTAGAAAGAAGCACATAAATAAAAACGAGTTCTTCTTTATGCTGATCTGTATGGAGAGCAGTATCTCTGCGTTGCATTCGTGTATATAAGCAAGGCTTTTCAACTAGTGGTGATTTCAAAATCAATGAATCATTTATGCCTCCATTGGGCCTGCCTTCCAGCTTCTGGCTGCTGACTCACCTAAGCGCAATCTTCCTTCCAGCCTCATCCATGTTAAGCGGGCCTGTTTTGCCATTGCAGGCCCTAAACGTTCTCACTTGTGGAGGCCTCAGCCAGCATCGTATTAAATATATTAAAATGTGTCTGCATCCTGCATTAAACATTTATATTTTTGCTATAAATTTTTTAAAGCGCTTTTGTAATGTTGCTTTTTAAATTACTTGTCCGTACCTAACTAATTTAATTTATAATGGCTGTGATTTCTCCCTAATAATTATACATACTTGGAAATTCTTGGGAAGCGAGATGATCCAACCTAAAAAA
>NW_006203910.1:1516582-1525714 GCF_000334495.1 Tupaia belangeri chinensis
AAATCAACCTGCTGGGGACCAGCACATGGTGTAATGGTTAAGTCGCTGGACTCCCACGTGGTTGAACTGTGGTTACAGTCCCAGACTGGCAATTTAAAATTCATGCCCGGTGGTGTCAGCATGCTCAAAATCCCAAGGGGAGACCAGAGGAGAAGGGATTGCACTGTGCCCATCCCCTGGAAGATGATTTCTTCCTTTCTGTCTCACTCACTCTCCAGTGAGTGCATGTGCCCTATAGCCAAAAACAAAAACAAAAACTCTCTCAAAAAAAGGATTTTTAATTTAATTTATTGTTATTATTTTTTAATTTGTACAGAAAGAGACAGAGAGAAGGGGAAGGAAAGTGAGAAAGCAAGCCAACTCGAACCGAGGTAGGCCACACGGGAGTCCAATGCCTCAACCACCACCTGCTGGCCCCTTTGTGTTTCATTTCTAATAAGGAGATTCGCGCTCATATCATTTTACTCTGCAGATATGGATAACTTTTATTCCTAGAAAGTGAGAAACCAAATTGACCTAGCTATAACTCTGTTTTCTCTTTTAGGGTTTCCAAAGTACTTGAGAAATTTTTTAAAATAATTATTTAATTTTACTTATTGTTATTATCATTTTTTAAATTTGACTGGAGAGAGAAAGGGTAAGTGAGAAAGCAAGCTGTCAGGTCTTAGACAAGAACCACGGTTGACCATGTAGGAATCCAACGCCTTAGCCACCATGTTACCTGCCAACCCTAGTATTTGAAAAATGCTAATAGACTACATAAGAATTTTGATTGGGGGGCCAGCAGGTGGTGTGTTAGTTAAGTGGTTAACAGAGAGAGCCAGAAAGCAAGTCACCAGGTCCAGGACTTGAACCACACTTAGCCATGTGGGAGCCCAGTGCCCTTAACCATCACACCACCTGCTACCCCTCCCAAAATAATTCTTTTTTAAAAAAAGAATTTTGATTGGATAAATGCAGCCTATAGGTATGATCAGTGTCATCTTTGGAATTTGTAGAATTTTTTTATAAAGAATTATTTTATTTAACTTTATTATTATTTTCCAGTTTGATTACAGAGAGAGGAGGAAAGAGAGAAAGGGAAAGTGAGAAAGTAAGCCACCAGGTCTGGGACTTGAACCAGACCTGTTGGCCATGTGAGAGTCCAGTGCCTTTAACCCCTATGCCACCTGCCAGCCCCCAGAATTTGTAGATTTTTTATACTCTGTATTTCAATACCAGCATCTCTTTGATTCCTTGTGAGCATATATTAAAGAGTTTATGACCATGTTTTATAATCTAGCACTCTAGAAAGGTCCAGACCGTGATGGCAAGCTAGCAGTGTTCAGCTAGGTGATCAAGTGAGTGCTTGAGTCAGGAGGAGCACACCTTTCTGGTTAACACTAACCACTGCACATATTTGATCCAAAGGCAAATGATGAATAGAGCATAAAGTTTGTGAAGAGCAGTCTTGTGAGATAACACTGGAAAGACATGCAGATACTTCAAAAGGTTTATGGGAAAATAAAATGAGAGGACGAGCTTATTTTGGTTCAAAAAAATGAAATCCATGCATAATTTTGTTTTTGCTTTTTGTTTTTGTCATAGGGTGAGTGTGCTCACAAGAAACAGAGAGAGGGGAAAGTGAAAAATCACTTTTCCCTTTCCCCCAGAAGGGGATGACCACATTGCAATTCCTTCTTCTCTGCTTTCCTCTCAGGATCTTGGGCATGCATGCAGACATGCCCAGCATGATTTTCAAGTCACCAGATCTAGAACTTGAACCAAGGTTGGCCATGTGGGAGTCCAACACCTTAATCGCCACACCACCTGATGGCCCCCATAATTTCTGCATAATATTCATTTCCATCAACTTTCTGAAAACTCCACGTACATTCAGGGCAGATCACTATAGCCTTAAATGCCAGACAGGCTGACTCCATAGTCTTTCAGTTCAGCATCTCCAGTGTTTGAGAGGAGTTAAGTAGGCCCAGGCAATGCCAGACCTGGCTATGAGATCCTCTGAAGAGAAAGGAGAGCCTAGCCTAGGAGAATGAAGTAAGAGCAGAAGGTGAAGGAAATCAGAAACTACACAGAGAGCTGGCTCCCAAAGGGCTTATGGTTGAAAGAGTCAGATCCCACATGTCTGACTAGGTGGTTTGAATCTGGTCTGGCAGCTTGAAAAACATGCCAGGCACATATGTGTGTGCTGGGCTCCAAATCCAGATAGGAAAGAGAAATGGGGCAAAGGGATTGTGGGATGACCATGCTCCATTGGGGGGTGCTTTCTTCCTCTCCCTGTCCCCAGGCAATCAAAAATCAAATAAAATAGCCAGGGTAGGAGTAAAGTGGTTAAGGGGTGGTAAGACTCAGAGGAGGAAAAGGAGGAGAGTCTAGAAGGTACTGTGTGCCAAGGGGGCTACTTTCTCCTCCCTGTTGTGTCTGTCATCAGAAGTGTACGTGACAGGTAACGAGCCTTTCTCACCCCAAATTCTATAAGGTTGAAAATAGAAATACAGGGAGCCGCAGATGGCATAGTGTTTAAGGGCTCTGGACTCCCATATGGCCGACTGAGGTTCGAGTTCTGGACCTAGGGGCTTACTTTCTCTCTCTCTCTCTCTCTCTCTCTCTCTCACACACACACACACACACACACTCTTACCCTTGCTCTCTCTCGGTAAAATTAAAATAAGTAAGCCAATAAGGTTAAACAAAATACATCTTTAAAACAAGAAAATAGAAATACATAAAGAAATTAGAAACACATAGGCATCCATCATAGAAATGTAAACTAGAAAGAAGCACATAAATAAAAACGAGTTCTTCTTTATGCTGATCTGTATGGAGAGCAGTATCTCTGCGTTGCATTCGTGTATATAAGCAAGGCTTTTCAACTAGTGGTGATTTCAAAATCAATGAATCATTTATGCCTCCATTGGGCCTGCCTTCCAGCTTCTGGCTGCTGACTCACCTAAGCGCAATCTTCCTTCCAGCCTCATCCATGTTAAGCGGGCCTGTTTTGCCATTGCAGGCCCTAAACGTTCTCACTTGTGGAGGCCTCAGCCAGCATCGTATTAAATATATTAAAATGTGTCTGCATCCTGCATTAAACATTTATATTTTTGCTATAAATTTTTTAAAGCGCTTTTGTAATGTTGCTTTTTAAATTACTTGTCCGTACCTAACTAATTTAATTTATAATGGCTGTGATTTCTCCCTAATAATTATACATACTTGGGAATCCTTGGGAAGCGAGATGATCCAACCTAAAAAATGTTTTTCTAATAAATGCTAAATTTAACAACGAATGGACTTCACATAATGCTCATTTAATTTAATTATTTTTTTTAATTCTGTTTTTAGTATTTATAGACTTTTTAAAAGATCTTAATTTTTTTATTTTGTATGTAAAAAGCCTAAAGGTCCTAGACACTTAGTGATAGTTTTTTCATGGATCAAAGAGTGGCACTAAGCATCCATTAATTTTTTTTACCATTATTTATCTGATTTTATCTATTTATTATATTATTATCATTATTTTAATTTACTATAGTGTATGTGCGCAGAGAGAGAGACAGAGAGAGAGAGAATGAGAAAACAAGCTGCCGAGTCCAGGACTCAAACCACAGTGGACTATGTGGGAGTCTAAGGCCTTGACACCACACCACCTGCCAGCCCCCGAGCATCTTCAATTGTGTGTGTGTGTGTGTGTGTGTGTGTGTGTGTGTGAAAGAGAGAGAGAAAGACAGCTGGTGATGGTGGAGAGAGAGAGGTGATAGTGGTGAGATCCCTGTTTTCTTTAGCTAGAGTTTCCTTTATTTGCATTTTGTTCAATGACCATTTAACTCTTTGCATTGGCTGTCTCTTACATGCAATTATCATTTCTCTGGTCGGCCCCTCAGGTTTTAGTGTCCTTACCTCAGTATATGTTGGTTTCCACATGACCTCTTACTCTTCACTTGACGAATATGTCTGAGTACCCACTCGATGGCAGGCACAGTTAGGTGGTGGGACACCGTAGATTTGGAGGAAGCTTGTTTGCCATGTGACTGATTCCTCCATCTTCACCTTGGATCCTCGTTCTTTACAACGACTGAGGGATTTTGCTTGCAACCTTTCTATAATACCTCTATCTTCTAGTATCTTAAACATCCCCCTTCTTTGCTGGCTCCTTCTTCATTGCTTTAAAGTGGCTTCAGGCCTTGTCAAGAAACTCCATTTGACCCTTCCAACTAATTTAATGAATATTGTATTTCATTCTTTTTTATTTCCAGACCATGTCAGCAGTGGTCTCTTGTGCCCATATCCTCACAATACTGCCCCTCCTCAGTTCCTGGTGATATTGTTTCTATCCTCACCACTGATTTGAAACCACATCTTTAGTGGTCTCCAGCAAGCTCCTTGACACATCCAAACACAGTCTCTTGACTGTCATTCTCCTTGTCCTATTTTAAGCATTTGACACTACTAACCCTCCCATATCATTCCTTTATTTTTCTTTTTCATTAATTGTGAATTATTTTCAGTGCATGGGATAACACGCATTCCATGGAAAACATAACCAATATAGGAAGGGACTTCAAAGAGTTTGTGGGGAAATATAATTAAAATAATGAAAGACAGACATCGTATGTCCCCATTCAATATATACCAAATGACTGTACTCTATGGCAGAAACTGAAATAGTGGATGGTATAAAAGCATTGAGAGCAACTGTAGATAGCAGAGACAGTGTGGAAGGAGGGTGGGAAATGGTGGAGAGTAAGTGGGAGGGAATCAAGAGGAAAAAGAAGCAAAACATTTAAGAAACACAAAATGGAAAATTATCTGTTAATGCTAATATGTATGGTAATATCTTTGAACCAATTATACAGTGATTGATGGTAAAATAAATAAATAAGAGAAAAAGGTAATTAATTTTTGGGGGGGGAGATTTTTGCTATAGGGCACGTGCACTCACCAGACAGACAGAGAGAGACAGAGAGACAGAAAGTGAGAAATCACCCCCCCAGGGGGGATGGCCACGCCGCAATCCCTTCTCCTTCATTCTCCTCTCGGGATTTTGGGCACACACGCACATGCACCTGGTGTGAGTTTAAGCCACCGGGTCCGGGACTCGAACCACGGTTGACTACATGGGAGTCTAGTGACATAGCCATTACAGCAACTGCTGATCCCAAATGTAATTAATTTTTGGTGCAAAAAATTGGAAATTTATGCATATATTTTTCTAATACATGTTTTCCATGAACTTTTTGAAGACCTCACATATGTGCCTACTGCCCAGTTATATGAAATCTTGTAACATTGACCTTCAGAATGTGTTTCTAAACAAATACGACAAATATAGTTGATATTCCCTTGTGTATCCCTCCCTCGTCTAAATCTTTTCCCACTGTTAAATTTGGTGATCAGGCTGGCCCCATAGCCTAGTGGTTAAGAGATCCTGATCTCACATGCTTAACTGTAGTTCGAGCCCTGACCTTTCAGCTTAAAAAACACACCAGGCGAGGTCAGTAGGTGGCATGGTGGTTAAGGGCATAAAATAAAAAAAAATAACAGGCACTATTGCTGGACTCCCACATAGTCATCTGTGATTCGAGTCCCACACCTGGCAGCTTAAAACTCACATCGGGTGCATGTACGTGCATGCCCAAGATCCCAAGAGGAGAATGGAGAAGGGCTTGCGGTGTGGCCATCCCTGCTCTGGGATATAGCAAAAAACTCTCTAAAACACACACAAACACACAAAGACACACATACACACATACACCCCAGGTGCAGGTGCATGCATTTCTCAAATTCCTGTAAGATGAAGAAATAAAGGAGAAGGAATTGCAGAATGCCCATTTCCCATTGGAAGAGGTGCTTTCTTCCTCTCTCTTTCTCTCTCTCTGCTTCTCTCTATCTGTTTCACTCTCTGGCAAGTGTACATATCCTCTGGCAGGTGAAAAATAAAAAAATACATAAATAATTTTTAAAAAGCTGAAGGAGAGACATTGTATGTCTCCACTTAATATATACCGAGTGTCCACATTCTATGACTCAAACTGAATGACTAAAGGATATAGAAACACAGTAAATGGTTATGAATACCAGATACAGGGTGGGAAGAAGGTGAGTGAAGGAGTAGAGTCTGAGGAAGGACATTAAGGAGAAAAATAGAGAGGCATAGCATTAATGGGACAAAGAAATGGGGTATTATCTGTTGAAGATAAATTTAAGTATTATTAACTGGACTGGGGAGAAATGTACACATGTTGGCATATTTGCTTTGCAAGCTAAATAACGTGATTGAATGTATAAAAGAACTTGAAATAAAATTTTAAAAAAATATTTAGAAAAAGCTGATGATCATGCCCTTTCATATATTATTTCTACATACATGTGGCAATAAGCAACAGATATTTTCAGACTTATAAACAGTCTATTGTGCATGTTTTGCCATTTGCTCATTGTTTGATACTGTATTTTTAAAATGTAATTGTTACTACAAATAGCTTGAATTGATGAATTTTAACTTCAAAATAGTATTCAACTCCATGAATACCATGACTCATTTATCCATTCACCTGCCAACGGATTTAATTTGCTTCCATTTTTGAGATTACAAATAATGCTGCAGTAAACATTTTTTTGTATGTCTCTTTGTGCACAAAGATTAGAATTTTGCCAGGGTCTATACTTAGAATTTCTGGAGACCAGCAGATGGCATAATGGTTACGTCGCTGGACTCTCAGGCAGTTGACTGCGGTTCGAATTCTGGATCCAGTGGCTTAAAATTCACACCATGTGCATGTGCGTGTGTGCCCAATGTCCCGAGAGGAGAATGGAGGAGAAGGGAATGTGACGTGGCCATCCTCCCTGGGGGGTGATTTCTTGCTTTCTGTCTCTCTAGCTCTCTGGTGAGCATACGCACCCTAAAGCAAAAATCTCTCAAAAAAAAAAAAAGAAATAAAAGAAATAAAATTTCTGGGACCAGCAGATGGTATAATAGTTACATTGGTGGACTCCCATGTAGTTGATTTCATTTCAAGTCCTGGATCCAGCAACTTAAAACTCACACCACGTACGTGTAATTCCGAGAGGAGAATGGAGGCGAGGTGATTGCAGCATGGCCATCCTCCCTTGGGGAGTGATTTCTCATTTTCTAATTCTCTGTCTCTCTGGGGAGCACACATGCCCTATAGGAAAAATCTTGCCAAAAACAAAAAAGAAAAGAAAAAAATGGAATTTCTGAGTTTAGGGGTATCGCATACTCAATGTTATTAGACATTGTGAAAATTGCTCTTCATGACAGTTCTACCAATCTACACTCCTAGCAGTGGATCACAGTTCTATCTATTGATATTCTACATCCTCAACAACTTGATATTGTCTGACTTTTAAAATTTTTGCCAGGTTGGGACCAGCAGGGGAAGTGGTGATTAAACACAGTGGATCGACTACAGTTTGAGACTTGGACCTGGCGGCTTGAAAACCACTCCAGGCGTGTGTGCGTGCATGGCCAAAGTCATAGGAGGAGAATGGAGGAGAAGGGACTGTGGCATGGCCATTGCCCCCAGGGGGTGATTTTTCACTTTCTCTCTCACTATCTCTGTTGCTCTACTGTGAGCATAAGTGCCCTATGGGGGAGGGGGGAACCTTAAAAGGAAAGTTTTGCCAAATCAACCGTGAAATCGTATCTCATGATTTTACTTTAAAATTTTTCTGAATAGCAATAAAGTTTTGCATCCTTTCATATCTTCATTGGCCCTTTGGTTTTTCTTGGCTATTAATTGCCTATTCATGTATTTTTGTCAATTTTTCTACAAGGTTGCTTTCTTTTTCTTATTTATAGAAGTATTTTTAAAAGAATGATTTAATTTTATTTATCATTATTATTGTAAAGCTTTGCTATAGAGCACATGCACTCTCCATTGAGAGAGAGAGAAGGAAAGTGAGAAAGCAAATCGCCACATCTGGTACTAGAATTGCAGTTGGTCATGTGGAAATCCAGTGCCGCAACCACTACGCCACCTGCTGGCCCTATAGAAGTTCTTATACATCCTAGATAATCAATTCATTCATTTAATAAAAAATTTCTAGCGTCTACTTTGTTCCAGGAACGTTTCTAGCCACTGAGGATGCAGCTATAAACAAAACAGACAAAAATCCCTGCGCACATACAACTTACATTCTACTGGGGGAAGGTAGGTGATTAAAAAAGATTGGTAAGTAAAGTGAGTAGAATAGTGGATAATGATAAGTCCCAGGGAGAAAAATAAGCAAGGAAGAGGGATTGGGAACATACGTGTATGGGAGTGGATAGGAAGATTGTTGAATCATAATTTTAAATAAAGTGGATATGGAAGGCCTCACTGAGATAGTGACATTTGAGCAAAGCCCTGAAATTACAGACAGAGCAAATAGTTAGTCCAAAGGCCTCGAGGCATGAGTGTACCCAGAAAGCCCCAGGAACAGCAAGGAGCCAGTGTGACTAAGTAGAGTGAGTTGGAGAGCATGCTGGGAGAGGAAGTCAGGAAGACCATGACAGCTAGAAGTATAGAACCTCGGAGATTATCCTTCGTTGATTATATGCATTGGAAATATCTTCTCCCAGTCTATTGCTTGTCTTTTAACTTGTTTATGTTATCTTGAAGTACATGCATTTTGAAATTGAATGCAGCTAAATGTATTATGCTCATTCCCTCTTCCAAGGTCCTAAAGATATTCTTGTATTTTCTTCTTTTTAAAACTTTTTTTCCTTTTTAAAAAAATTGTCAGAGTATATGTGTGCTCTCCAGAGAGGAAAAGAGAGAGAGGGAGGGAAAGTACTCCTCAGTGGGACGTGGTCATGCTGTAATCCCTTCCCCTCCATTTTTCCATACTGTTGGGATTTTGGCCATGCATACACATGCACCTGGTTTTTTGTTTTGTTTTGTTTTGTTTTGTTTTGTAGCGGTTTTTGCTATAGGGCGTGTGTGCTTGTCAGAAAGCCAGAGAGAGACAGAGAGACAGAAAGTGAGAAATCACCCCTTCACCTTCATTTTCCTCTTGGGATCTTGGGCACGCACACATGCCCAGCGTGAGTTTAAGCCACCGGGTCCAGGACTTGAACCACAGTCAACTACGTGGGAGTCCAGCGAAATAGCCATTACACCAACTGCTGCT
>NW_006203910.1:1525944-1527843 GCF_000334495.1 Tupaia belangeri chinensis
CGGCGGTCACCTAGGTGGGATTCCACCAACATAGCCATTACGCTAACTGCTGGTCCTCCCTGGTTTGTTTTTCAAGCCACCAGGACCAGACTTTAAACCATATGGTTGGTCATGTGGCATCCAGCTCCCTTAACCACTAGATCACAGAGCCAACCCTTGTATTCTCTTTTGAAAATTGTAAAATTTTGCTTTTCATATTTACATCTTAATCCACTTGGAATTGATTGTTCCTTTAAGGTGTAAAGTAGGGATCTAATTATATAATTTTCCATGTTGATAATCAATATAGCCCCAGTACCTTTTAGGGGATAATCCATTCCTTCCTCACTGATTTAAACTATCACATATACTAAGTATCAACTTATTTATTTATTTATTTATTTATTTGGGAGAGGTTTTTCCTACAGGGCGTGTGAGCTTGCCAGAAAGACAGAGAAGAGACAGAAAGCGAGAAATCACCCCCCCTGGGGGGGATGGTCATGCTGCAATCCCTTCTCCTCCATTCTCCTCTCGGGATCATGGGCACCCACACAGACACACACACACACACACACACACACGCATGAGTTTAAGCCGCCGGGTCCCGGACTCGAACCACAGTCGACTACATAGGAGTCCAGCGACATAGCTATTACACTAACTGCTGGTCCTAGTATCAACTTTTCATATATGTTTGGGTCTGTCTGGGGGCTCTGTATTCTGTTCCATTGCTACCTCCATACTTACTCTATTTTTTGGAAACAGTTTTGCTATAAGGCCTGTGCGCTCATGGAGAGAAAGGGAGAAATCATCCCCATTGGGGATGGCCACACAGCAATCCCTTCCCCTCTTGGGATTTTGGATGCACCCGCACACGTGCTGTGGGAGTTTCAAGCCACAGGGGTCCAGGACTGGAACTGCAGTCAGCCATGTGGGACTCCAATGCCTTAACCACCATGCTACCCGCTGGCCCCTATACTATACTCTTAATTACTACAGGTTTATAGTCAAACTTTATGTCTACTCCATTACAGATTCTGGAACAAAAGAATAATGCGATTGAAACATTACTCTGAAAGGCATATTTTTATCGCTGTCAACAGTAAATAGGCCAAAGGAGAGATGAAAGCCAGTAGGATTTATTTGGGGATAATGCAGTAACCCAGATAGGCATCACAAAGGCTTAGGATAAAGTAAGAGCAGTGTGACTAAAGAAAAAACAAGGAATCTAAAAGTAATTCCAAAGAAAATATAAACAGTATTTGTTGATGATTTGGCACAGAGATTAGGAGAGAGGAAGAAAGCATATCGCTCGCTCTGTGGTTTCAAGTCTGGGCGGCTGTGTGAAATGAGTTCATCTTGTTGCGCGGTGTTTTGGTAACAGTGGGGTATTATTAGGTAAGAGGTCTGGTCTAGGGATATGCATTTGGACGTTGCTCGCTTAGAGGTGAGCTGGAGGGGACGCCAAGATGGAGGAGTAAAGGTCTGAGCGCTGGAAAAGGTTCCGATTTAGGGAATGGAAGAAAGAAGAGGAAGGAGAGACTATCTGAGAGGTAGGATAACCAACCCAGTGGTTTATACTCGCCTTAAGAATTATTTGATTGGATGACGTGGGTCCTACTGGCCCAACACGTTAGGGTTCCCCCATAGGTAAAACTGCTTTTTGTTTCTGTGCCAGTCTTCAACCTCAGGGCAGTTTTGGCGTTGCAGGTGGCACTTGAAGCGTGTTCCTTGCTGGACGAGGTAGAGACGCCCCCGGTCCGTCGGGTCTGTGGCTGCAGTTCCGCACACTGGCGTAGGGGGCGGAATCTGCGGCGGCCTGGAAAACCGGCGGGGGCGCGAGGCGCCGCTCTCTCTCGGGTCAGGCTCTCGGCTCTCGGCTCCCGGCTCCGTCTCCCGGCTCCCGACTCCGGGCTCCCA
>NW_006203910.1:1528137-1533279 GCF_000334495.1 Tupaia belangeri chinensis
CCGCCGGCCCCCGCGCGACCCGGCCCCGGCCATGCTTCTGAAGGGGACCCTTGACTGGCGCCTGCATGCTGTCGAGGGTATGGAGCTAAAGGGCCCGCTCCGGGAGCCCTGCGTCCTGACTCTAGCCCAGAGGAACGGACAATATGAGTAAGTAACCACCTGATTCCCACGGAGGAGGGGAGCCTGCCATTACCACCTCCCAATCCCAAGCCACTGCGAGCCACCCCCCACCCCCGCCCCAGGCCTTGTGGGCAACAGGTTCAGGTCCAGGTGTGAAATGCCAGGGCTCTCTAACCACCAGGCTTTGCCCTCCGACTTCTAAGCCGCTAGATCGCGCCTGGCAGTGTGGCTCAGTGGAAGGTCTCAAGGGGCGGGGAAGCAGGAAGCCTGTGTTTTTAGTTCCTGCTACTGTCTTGTGTTGTGTAACCTTGAACAAGTCAATAAAGCTTTCTGGACCTTAGTTTCCTCATCAGTTGAACAAAAACATTAACCGCCTTTAGCTGTTGAAGTTATAACTGGGGGAATAAAAAAATGGGAAAGTGATTTAGAACAGTAGAAGACTATGGAAACGCTTCATTGTTGAGGTTAGGGACATGTCTTAAGCCCATTCAACGGGGTCCTCCCATCTCCTCACCCGCTTATATCACTTGCTGGAAGGCACATTCAGTAATTCAGTAGTGGTTTAGTGTATGCCAGGAACTGCCTCACTTATTGACTGCTGGAGAGCAAAAGTAATGACTTGTATAGAAATAGAAATGACATCTGAAAAAAAAAAAAAAGAAACAGAAATGACATCCGCAGTGTTATCAGTGTGTTCTACTCTGCCTTGGACATAGGTGCTCAGTAAATACTGTTGGCCATTGATCAAAGATTATTTTGATAAGCTGTCACCATAACTGTTAACCTTACTCCCTTGCCACTCATGCCTCATCTTGAAGAAAGCTCTGGTAACTATCATAGGCCCCCATCCTTGTGTGCCCAAGCCACCTTTCTTGGTTGTTCACTAGTTTCTTGACATCATATTCCTCCCCAGTTACCAAATTTGTTGATTTCTTAAATCCTGCCAACTCCTAACATTTGGATTCTGCCTAAAAACAATTTTTCTCAGCCCCCCTGTCCTTTAGATCGTCCGTGTCTGTGCTGTGTAATTAACACAGAAGAAATTCCCACTGGTCTAGCCTACTCTTCTGGGAGATGATTGGTCTCGTTCTTAACTGGACATCAACTGGTTCTCTGAAGTAGCACTTCCCTAGGTCCTGCTTGCTCAGTTTTGTAGATAAGAGAAATTCTTGCATGTTTGATTTCATGAAAGCCTGGAAAACCAGTTTGATAATACTATCATAAATTCAACACCACTACAGCACTTCCAAAAGCGAGAACGGGATAGAGATGTGGCCTTCAGGCAAGCAGTGTATTTTGGGGGCCTTGCTTTCCTTTTCTGTTAAAAGCAAATCATGAAGGTTGAATAGAATAGCTATATTGTTGAGATGACCACAGCCCAGGATCTGTTCCCTTGGTTTAGGAGGTTTGGAATTCTATTCAGCTCATAAGGGATTGAGCTGCTGGCCTTGAGATAAGCGCCTCATCCTATCTGGGCTCTTGTGCTGGCGGAACTTCTCAACTTGGCAGTGGCACCTCTTCTATTCGTATCCTCCCCAGAGAGAAAGCAAATTCTCGTGTTCCGATTCTGCCCAAGTTGTGAGGGTATGGCAGCAACTAGCACTCAATGGCTTGATATGTGCCAGATATTATTCTAAGCTCTTTTTATTAATTAGTTCTTTTCACCCTCATGTAAAGGTTATTGTGAAATAGCGACGTTATAATCACCATCCTCCTTTTATAGCTACAGAAATTCAGGCGCAGATGGGGCTGGACAGTGACATGACAGTACAACATGGTGCTCTGGAATGCTGACCCACATGAGAAGGTTCTAGAGGCCCTTTCTAAGTATGCCAGGTGCATGAGCGCCTGTGATCCAGGGCTGGCGGAACCTGGGGGTGGATTACTGTGTCAAGACTCTGTTTGGGGGTGCAACCTCTCTCTCTCTCTGTCTCATGGAAGAAGTAAATAAATAAGAAATTGAGGCACAGAAAACTTAAGCTCCTTATTCATGGTTAGGAGGTAGCATAGTTGAGATCTGAACTTCTACAACATCAGAATGACATGGGGCCAGCAGGTGGCATGGTGATTAAGGATGCTGGACGGCCGCATGGCTGACTGCAGTTCAGGTCCTGGACCTAGCAGCTTGCTTTCTCACTTTCTCTCTCTCTGTATTTGTGTCTCTGTCCTTCTCTGGTCAAATGAAAATAAAATAAATAATAAGTAAAGTTAAGTAATTATTTTTTTAAAAAAGAATTACTTGAAAGTCATTTATTAGAGACATGAAACACCTTCCTAATATCAATACTATATCCTCGAAATCTTATCCCTTAAGGACTTCTCTGACTTAGATGTCCAGAACTTTTTACTTTTGGCTTTTTTATTCTAGAGCTTGAAACCAGTCTTTATCTTATAGTCTGTAGTTTCTACTATCAATCACAAGAGAAATTTACTTGAGAGATCAAAATTATAATTAAAAATACTTTTCTTAGAAATGGAAAATAAAGCAGATTTATTTTTAAAGGGTAATAAATGATGAGACAACCTGTTGTTTGACCTTTAACCTTTTTATAACTAACTTTTTCTTACATACAATACTAAGTATACTTTCGTTTGTCACTTTTTTTGTGATTAATATCTACCAAATTCTGATTTCCATTGTTTTGCCATATTCCTATAATTTTTAAACTTTTGGTTCTAAAATGAATAATTACATTTAGGTGGAATTTTTATATTTATCCTTAGCCCTACTCTTCGTTTGTTTGTTTGTTTTTCTGAGAGAGGAATTTTTGTTATAGGGCGCATGTGTTCACTGGACAGACAGAGATGGAGAGACAGAAAGTGAGAAATCCCCCCCACCCGGGGAGATGGCCAGTTTCTTCTGCACCATTCTCCTCTAGGGATCTTGGGTATGCATGCATACCCAAGTGTGAGTTTTAAGCCTCCAGCTCCAGGACTCAAACTACGTTTGACTACATAGGAGTCCAGCGACATAACCATTACACCCTCTGCTGGTCCCCTTTGCCCTACTCTTTTGCTATAGTTTATTTAGTGACTGACACATAGATAGCCAATAAATGTTTGTGGAATTCACTTGAATTCTCAGTTTATATTTATTTTGTGGTTGTTTTTAACACTGTAATCCAGTGAAGCTTTACTGCAGTTATTTTTTTTCTTTTTTTTCACCATAGAGATAGAGACAGTGAGAGGGAAAGTGAGAAATCACCCTCCATGGAGGATGACAATGCCACAGTTTCTTTTCTTTCATTCTCCCAGGATTTGGGGCAGACACGTACATGTGCCTGGCATGATTTTCAAGTCACCAGGTCTGGGGCTCGAACCATGGTAGAGTATTTGGTAGTCCAGAGTCTTCACTATCATGCGACCTATTGGCCCCCTTTTATTGCTAATTTTAACACCATTTCTAGTCTGTGTATTTTGAGATTATAGTGGTTTGTGTTCATTTTCGTCAATGTAAGTCGTTTTGACTATTGCTTTCCCAGCCTTTTATCAATAGTTTCAGCTCTCCACCTGGGTTTATAGGACTCTGTTAATTCATGAACTCTCCAGGTTGAAAGGGACCTGCCTGAATTCCTGTAATCACCAACTCCTGCAAATCAGGCAAGCAAGATCAGAGCAGGAAAACTGCATTAATACTTTTATTTCTTTTAGGTCTAGCCTAGAAATTACTTACCACAGATTACCTCTTTCAAAGTTAACATTAAAAAAAAAAAAAGAAGCAAATACAAACCCCCCTTCAACAAAATAGAAATCAAACCATTGAAAACAATGACATTTTGAATGTCAGAATTTGAACAGTTACATTTAGAAACTCATCTCTGCTGATCGCTTAACTAAGTGAGTTCGTTTATTCAACCAATATTTATTGAGCATCATTGAGCTGCAGACAAAAACTGAATAGAGTAGGTGGCTTGCAAGGAACTCAAGTCAGCAAGGAGAACTGGTAAAGTTGTAATGCAGTGCCTAAGTGCTCTATTAGAGACGTCAGTAAAGAGGATGAGGCCGCTGATTGTGCTTGGGGATATTGAGGAAGACTTCATGGAGGAGGTTTGAACCAGGTCTCAGGAAGAAAGGCATGTTCCTGGTGGGTACATGTGCACACACACACACACACACGAAACCATCTGAAGAGTGCTTGGCTTTGGAGAAGCTATTACTAGTTGATTTTCAGAATAACTGTTTACTAGTAGGTTATACTTTGATTCCGAGCTGCAAAGGATGAGTTATAAGTAAAAATCACTATTTTAGGATACATAGGGACTTTGAAGTCTTGTGTTTCATTACTAGGGACTAAGTTCAGTTAAACATACATGGAGTTAGAAACCAGAGAGAAAACACAAGAGAGATTAAGGCAATCCTGTCGTAATATCTGCTACCTTGTTGGTCACAGATGTTATTTTGACTGATCCAGCTGGCTGGATAACCTCTTCTTACTCTTCCATTACCTGAATGCTTATTTGAAAAGAGAACCACTTTTTGATGAAAGCCATGGGAAAATAATTAGAAGGCTATGTGGATTATCTGATTCGTTGTTTCAGCCCACGTATGTGACTGCTACATGCTAGGCTCTATGCTAGGTGCTGGAGAAGCTATCATGGAGAAACAGCCATAGTCCCTACACTCATGGAGTAGGTATCTAGCCGTTAGGTCTTCACTCTAGTTTACATACTCTGAAGAAGTATACTCTGTAATTTATGCTATTATGTCATCAGGAAAGTTCTGATGTATTTTTCTGTTTTTCTATGCAAACGTGTCTTGACTTTCCTGACAACCCAACATTAAAATCGTAAGCTGTTTTTAGGATATAAAGTATTATATATCATCAATGGCATATAGGAGAGTGTGGATATTTAGATACTGATCACTACTAACATGCTTTTAGACTTAAAGCAATGGATAGCTGTCATGATGCTCTGATCCAGGGAACTAGATGCAGCAATTAAAAAATATATATTTATTGGGACCAGCAGTTAGCGTAATGGCTATGTCGCTGGACTCCCATGTAGTCGACCGGGGTTTGCG